>NW_027055978.1:0-6233 GCF_011386835.1 Chrysemys picta bellii
CATAAAACATATTCCAGTTATGTCATATTTACACTCATAAGCATATTTCTATAAAGCATTATGCAATGCAACATCACACACGCCAAACAACAAACTTTTGGTAATAAAATAAAGTACAGGAAAACACTGCAATATGTGTTTTAAGGCCTAGGTCAGTCTTCAATTACATTGTTCTATAGCCAAGAGCATGTCACATGCATTTTTATCCAGGCAGCAGCTCTTATGCAGTGCCTTGGTACGGTCCATGCTCTTATTCGCGTTCTGATGATCCCGGCATTAGCTGACCGGCAAGTGAACTCCCTGGGGGAAGGCATGAAAAGTGGCCCAGTATCCAGATGGGGAAGACATTCCGATATGAACTGTAGCTTATTGCACAGGTCCTACTGAACACCCCACATGTTTCCTGAGGAGGAAGAGACAGAAATTGCGGTTAATCAGCAGCAGGATCCCTGTCAGGATGGACATCTGAGTCAAAAGGTTCATTGTCAGATGACCAACGAGGGGTTGTAATGGGATTTGTCAAGTCCTGTTACATAAAACAGCACCTGCTGTTACCATCAGAATGTACCAGCTGTCTGGTGCAAAAGGCTCTTCTTGCTCTCAGTACTCCCAGCCATATGGTCAAGAGGAGCCCTGCCAGGAATCTGGATAAAAGCCACCAAGCCAGTTACTGAGTTTTCGTGAGGAAATCCATCTGTGACCATGGTGCCGAGAGGGGCCACACTGAGAATACTTATTCAGGGCAAACTGCAAGGAATAGGGCAGACAATCCCCACAACTGGCAGTTTATTCTATACTTAAACAACAAGGAGTCTGGTGGCACCTTAAAGACTAACAGATTTATTTGGGCATAAGCTTTCATGGGTAAAAACCTCACTTCTTCGGATGCATAGAGTGAAAGTTACAGATGCAGGCATTATATACTGACACATGGAGAGCAGGGAGTTACTTCGCAAGTGGAGAACCAGTGTTGACAGGGCCAATTCGATCAGGGTGGATGTAGTCCACTCCCAATAATAGATGAGGAGGTGTCAATTCCAGGAGAGGAAAAGCTGCTTCTGTAATGATCCACTTTCTGGATACTGAGTGCAAATAAGTGATGGTCACATAAACATCACCCTATACCGGAAACCTACTGACCGCTATACATACCTACATGCCTCCAGCTTCCATCCAAGACACATCACACGATCCATTGTCTACAGCCAAGCCCTAAGATACAACCGAATTTGCTCCAACCCCTCAGACACAGACAAACACCTACAAGATCTTTATCAAGCATTTGTAAAACTACAATACCCACCTGGGGAAGTGAGGAAACTGATTGACAGAGCAAGACAGGTACCCAGAAATCACCTACTACAGGACAGGCCCAACAAGGACAATAACAGAACACCACTGGCCATCACATACAGCCCCCAGCTAAAACCTCTCCAGCACATTATCCACGATCTACAACCTATCTGGAAAATGATCCCTCACTCTCACAGACCTTGGGAGGCAGGCCAGTCCTTGTGTACAGACAACCCCCCAACCTGAAGCAAATACTCACCAGCAACTACACACCACACCACAGAAACACCAACCCAGGAACCAATCCCTATAGCAAACCTCATTGCCTACTCTGTCCCCACATCTACTCTGGCGACATCATCAGAGGACCCAACCACATTAGCCACACCATCAAGGGCTCATTCACCTGCACAGCCACTAATATTATATATGCCATCATGTGCCAGCAATGCCCCTCTGCCATGTACATTGGCCAAACTGGACAGTCCCTCCGCAAAAGAATAAATAGACACAAATCGGACATCAGGAATGGTAACATACATAAGCCAGTAAGTGAACACTTCAGTCTCCCTGATCATTCTATTACAGATTTAAAAGTCACTATCATTGAACAAAAAAACTTACGAAACAGACTTCAAAGAGAAACAGCAGAACTAAAATTCATTTGCAAATTTAACACCATTAATCTGGGCTTGAATAGGGACTGGGAGTGGCTGGCTCATTACAGAAGCAGCTTTTCCTCTCCTGGAATTGACACCTCCTCATCTATTATTGGGAGTGGACTACATTCACCTGATTGACTTGGCCCTGTCAACACTGGTTCTCCACTTGCGAAGTAACTCCCTGCTCTCCATGTGTCAGTATATAATGCCTGCATCTGTAACTTTCACTCTATGCATCCGAAGAAGTGAGGTTTTTACCCATGAAAGCTTATGCCCAAATAAATCTGTTAGTCTTTAAGGTGCCACCAGACTCCTTGTTGTTTTTGTAGATACAGACTAACATGGCTACCCCCTGATACTATTCTATACTTAGATTCACCAAGCCAGTAAAACAGCGTCTGTAATACCACGCTGGTTACCAAAAAGACAAAAGCTATTTCCTTTAAGCAATGCAGCCTTTGGCTCCCATCCAGACTGCCAAATCTTGAATAGTGAGAGATTACTAACAATCTTATTCACTGTAGTTAAAGTTCTACCAATCCAAGGGATGAGACACATTGCCTATCAGGTCAATGAATATTTCAGATCTCATCCAAATACATGTTTACAGCCAATCCTTATTAACTAAATCGTTTACAGCCAATCCTTATTAACTAAATCTTAGATTTATTAATAAAAAGAAAAAAGAAAGAAGAGTTTTGCTATGGTTAAAAGATCAATATACATGCATATCTGAGTATGTGGCCCCCACGTAAAAGCAATTGGGTTCAGCTCTCCTGTTCCAGTCCAGGTGCACCCTACTTTGGTGTAATGAGAAGGGTGGGGCTGCCCCTGGAGCAAACCCCAATGAGAACTTAGAGCTAGTCGACACTAGCTCCAATGCCACTGCAGCGCGTCTGGGGAAGATGCTCTATGCCGACGAGAGAGCCCTCTCTGCTGGGGTCGCTGTAACTTACGTCACTCGGGGGCTGGCTATTTTACGCCCCTAAGTGATGTAAGTGATATTGACTTAAGTGGTAGTGTAGACCTGCCCTGAGAGGGAGAGTTGAGGGCCCAGAGCAGAAAGGAAGAGAACCCAGAGAGTAACGGCAGCTCAGAGGCAGAGCAGAGCTGGGCGCCGAGCTTTCAGGGGGGCTGTCCCTGAAGGGGGAGCAGTCAGTTCCCCAGCGGAGCCAGAGCAGGCTGGTGAAAGCTGCAGACAGGCAGGCAGGGGGTCACCTACAAACTTCCACAGGCCAGAGAGCCTAGAGAGGGCTGAAGGCTGAGAACAGCAGAGGAAGGTGCCTGCTGGCTCTCTGAACCAGAGACCTGAACTCAGATGGCTAAAGGCTGGGGAGTGATGCAGGGGTGTGTCCACTGATGTCACCAGGCAAGAGATGGAGCCCTGCCTGGCAAGGAAACAGGGTGGAGAAACACCCAAGCTAGAGGGTCTGGGGTGAGGTGTGGGGAGAGACACTGGAGCCAGACCTGGAAGCTAGGATGGGGGAGAGCAGCCAGCGCTGCACCTGGGCGCTGGGGCGTGGTAGAGATACTGGAGCTGGGCTTGGTGCTGGACTGTTGGGACGAATGTACTGTTTGGGCTGCACTGGGGGGATTCGGGTAAGAAGGAAACCCCGCAAAAAGGGTTATTGAAATACTCTGAAGGCTGAACTGAGTTTATCTGAGGAATTAAGATGGAAACTGAGGTGGTGGCCACTTGTGGGGCTGCCCTCAGGACACGTGTTTACAGCCAGCTTTACACTAGCCCACGTAACATCCAGTCTGTGCACCGAATGAGGCAGGGGTCCTGTGCGTAAGATAAGATGTGATCATGTAATTAAAGACCATACCATAATGCACGCACAGGGGTGACAAATTAAAATTGAATAGAAAACTGTAGATCTGGCATTTCCCAACTTCTGAGTGTTTGACTTTGCAACCTAAATAACATTCTTTGAACAGTTTACACTGTTTGAGTGTAATTTCCTAGGTGGTTTTTTTAAGAATGTAAAAACTAAACTAAAAGTCTATTAAATACAATTGTTAACACACACAGGGCATTATCATTGGGGTTTGAACCTTCAGCACTGCAGCACACTGCTACTATGTAAGCTACAGGACACGCTGGCAGCAGGAGAAGGCTGTTTTCCCAAAGGGGTGTTTGGATTGCTGGGTCTGGAGATGGTTGGGGGGAAGCCAACTTCAGCCCAGCCAGGCTCTCTCCCTTGTTCTGCTCTTGTGTGCTACATTAAGGAGCTCTCCACTATCAGAAATCTTCTCCCTGCATCTGTACTTGTAGAATGTGATCAAGTCACCTCTAGACTGAGCTCCTTTAGTCTCGCATTGCAAGACATGTTTTCCAGACCTCAGAGCAGTCTTGTGGCTCAACTTGGAACCTTCTCCAATTTTTCAACATCCCTTTTAAAGGGTGGACTCTTAAATGGTCTCAGGGAGGCCTTATGCAGAGGTAATAGCACCTCTCTACTCCTGTTCGTACTTCTATTTATATTTCCAAGGCCTGTGTTAACCATTTTTGGCCCAGCATTATCGCACTGGTAGCTCATTCACTTGGTTTCCTCCATGACCCCTAGTTACTCTTCTGTAAGTCCAGGACACAGTGCCACATCCTGTAATTGTATCCTACAGTCTTTCTTTGTTCCTAGATGTACGACCTTGCATTTGGCTGTGTTAAATGCATGTGTTTGATTGCGTCCAGATTACCAAGGATTAATGTAGAAATCAGCTAAATTAACACTAGAAATAAGATATAAATTTGTATTACTGAAGGAAATTAACCACTGGAATAGCTCACCTAGGGATGTAGTAAATTTGACATCACATGGAATCTTTAAAACAAGATTGGATGTCTCTTTCTAGCTCAGTCACGGGTTTTTGGGGTTGATACAGGAAACACTGGATGATATTCTATGGCCAGAGCATCTTAGGCCAAAAGTTTTTTTGCCAGTGAGTTGTCACACATCCAGCGTGCGTCTCTATCAAACACATGAATAACACAGGTTCTTTCAGTCTTTGATCATTACCTGCACTTTGGTCTCCGGTGTCCCGCTGACTCCACCACTCAGCTGGGGTGATAGAAGTGTGGAGGCAGAACTGTTTGTCAGCCTAGAAGTGGGAGGAAGGGTCTCCTGGCCTCGGCAGTGCCTTGCATTAGCCAACAAAGAGAAAGAAGAAGAGCTGACAGGTTCCGAAAGGACCCTAATCTAGTCCTCATTAGCCAGAAGACGCGTGGCCACAACTCAAGGCATTTGCAGGGGTCGGGGTGGTCAGAGGGTGGGGAACAGGGGGGTTGAATGGGGGCAAGGGATCCTGGGGGAGCAGTCAGGAAGGAGAGGGGTTGGATGGGGCAGCAGGAGGCAGTCAGGGGCAGGGGTTCCAGGGGTGGTCAGGGGACAGGGAAAAGGGGTGGTTGGATGGGACAGGGGTCCCGGGGGGCCATCAGGAATGAGAAGAGGGGTTGGATGGGGCAGCAGGGGCAGTCAGGGGAAAGGGGTTTCAGGGGCAGTCAGGGGACAGGGAGAAGGGGTGGTTGGATGGGACAGGGGTCCCGGGGGGCCATCAGGAATGAGAAGAGGGGTTGGATGGGGCAGCAGGGGCAGTCAGGGGACAGGGAATGGGGGTGGATGCGGCAGGAGTCCGGGGAGGGGGGAGTCAAGGAACGCGGGGGGTTGGATGGGGCAGGAGTCCCGGGGAGCGGGGACGGGCCACGACCCCCTTGTGGGGTGAGGAGGGAACCTGTTGTTCAGATTTTGGCAGCTTATCACTGTAGGGCCCCTCAGGTGCAGACTCCTGGAGTCTATTCTATTCCAAGAATGACAAACCCTATTGGAACTGCCTTCTTACATAGGAAGATAATACCCGGACTGTGTTTTCTTATAACTACTTTATAAGAACACGCTTGTTAGTCTCCCTAATCTTTTCTGCGATTGTCTCTGCAATGAGCTGCAGTCACCATGACAGCAAAATGTCACATGGAAAAGAAAGACATGGTAGCTACAGGTTACAGGCACCCTATAAGCATTCTCCTTGCTCCGAGACAAGTGCCCTCATTTGGACAAGCTAACCAGCTCCTGGGAAATTCTTAAAGCTCAGGTCTATTATTGCACAATCCTCCGTCAATATAACAGCCCTACTACAAGAATTTCTTGATTTACAGCCTGGAATCACACCCTACTCTTTGAGAAATCCAACTTCTACATCCTTGCTAAAGAACTTGCTAGCATTGCTCAATACAGCACAGAGAGGATCACGTCTTCTTTATAAGAACCTGCTTGTTAGTCT
>NW_027055979.1:0-6221 GCF_011386835.1 Chrysemys picta bellii
CCTGTGGCCCCTTAGAGACTAGCAAACCTGGTTTGCTAGAGATGCAGTGCCTGGTGTCAGAGCCCTGTGGCCCCTTAGAGACTAGCAAACCTGGTTTGCTAGCGATGCAGTGCCTGGTGTCAGGCCCTGTGGCCCCTTAGAGACTAGCAAACCTGGTTTGCTAGAGATGCAGTGCCTGGTGTCAGAGGCCTGTGGCCCCTTAGAGACTAGCAAACCTGGTTTGCTAGAGATGCAGTGCCTGGTGTCAGAGGCCTGTGGCCCCTTAGAGACTAGCAAACCTGGTTTGCTAGAGATGCAGTGCCTGGTGTCAGAGGCCTGTGGCCCCTTAGAGACTAGCAAACCTGGTTTGCTAGAGATGCAGTGCCTGGTGTCAGAGACCTGTGGCCCCTTAGAGACTAGCAAACCTGGTTTGCTAGAGATGCAGTGCCTGGTGTCAGAGGCCTGTGGCCCCTTAGAGACTAGCAAACCTGGTTTGCTAGAGATGCAGTGCCTGGTGTCAGAGGCCTGTGGCCCCTTAGAGACTAGCAAACTTGGTTTGCTAGAGATGCAGTGCCTGGTGTCAGAGCCTGTGGCCCCTTAGAGACTAGCAAACCTGGTTTGCTAGAGATGCAGTGCCTGGTGTCAGAGCCCTGTGGCCCCTTAGAGACTAGCAAACCTGGTTTGCTAGAGATGCAGTGCCTGGTGTCAGGCCCTGTGGCCCCTTAGAGACTAGCAAACCTGGTTTGCTAGAGATGCAGTGCCTGGTGTCAGGCCCCTGTGGCCCCTTAGAGACTAGCAAACCTGGTTTGCTAGAGATGCAGTGCCTGGTGTCAGGCCCCTGTGGCCCCTTAGAGACTAGCAAACCTGGTTTGCTAGAGATGCAGTGCCTGGTGTCAGGCCCCTGTGGCCCCTTAGAGACTAGCAAACCTGGTTTGCTAGAGATGCAGTGCCTGGTGTCAGGCCCTGTGGCCCCTTAGAGACTAGCAAACCTGGTTTGCTAGAGATGCAGTGCCTGGTGTCAGGCCCCTGTGGCCCCTTAGAGACTAGCAAACCTGGTTTGCTAGAGATGCAGTGCCTGGTGTCAGGCCCCTGTGGCCCCTTAGAGACTAGCAAACCTGGTTTGCTAGAGATGCAGTGCCTGGTGTCAGGCCCCTGTGGCCCCTTAGAGACTAGCAAACCTGGTTTGCTAGAGATGCAGTGCCTGGTGTCAGGCCCCTGTGGCCCCTTAGAGACTAGCAAACTTGGTTTGCTAGAGATGCAGTGCCTGGTGTCAGGCCCCTGTGGCCCCTTAGAGACTAGCAAACTTGGTTTGCTAGAGATGCAGTGCCTGGTGTCAGGCCCCTGTGGCCCCTTAGAGACTAGCAAACCTGGTTTGCTAGAGATGCAGTGCCTGGTGTCAGGCCCCTGTGGCCCCTTAGAGACTAGCAAACCTGGTTTGCTAGAGATGCAGTGCCTGGTGTCAGGCCCCTGTGGCCCCTTAGAGACTAGCAAACTTGGTTTGCTAGCGATGCAGTGCCTGGTGTCAGAGACCTGTGGCCCCTTAGAGACTAGCAAACCTGGTTTGCTAGAGATGCAGTGCCTGGTGTCAGAGGCCTGTGGCCCCTTAGAGACTAGCAAACCTCGTTTGCTAGAGATGCAGTGCCTGGTGTCAGAGGCCTGTGGCCCCTTAGAGACTAGCAAACTTGGTTTGCTAGAGATGCAGTGCCTGGTGTCAGAGGCCTGTGGCCCCTTAGAGACTAGCAAACTTGGTTTGCTAGAGATGCAGTGCCTGGTGTCACAGACCTGTGGCCCCTTAGAGACTAGCAAACCTGGTTTGCTAGAGATGCAGTGCCTGGTGTCAGGCCCCTGTGGCCCCTTAGAGACTAGCAAACCTGGTTTGCTAGAGATGCAGTGCCTGGTGTCAGGCCCCTGTGGCCCCTTAGAGACTAGCAAACTTGGTTTGCTAGCGATGCAGTGCCTGGTGTCAGAGACCTGTGGCCCCTTAGAGACTAGCAAACCTGGTTTGCTAGAGATGCAGTGCCTGGTGTCAGAGGCCTGTGGCCCCTTAGAGACTAGCAAACCTGGTTTGCTAGAGATGCAGTGCCTGGTGTCAGGCCCCTGTGGCCCCTTAGAGACTAGCAAACCTGGTTTGCTAGAGATGCAGTGCCTGGTGTCAGAGACCTGTGGCCCCTTAGAGACTAGCAAACTTGGTTTGCTAGAGATGCAGTGCCTGGTGTCAGAGGCCTGTGGCCCCTTAGAGACTAGCAAACTTGGTTTGCTAGAGATGCAGTGCCTTGTGTCAGAGACCTGTGGCCCCTTAGAGACTAGCAAACTTGGTTTGCTAGAGATGCAGTGCCTGGTGTCACAGACCTGTGGCCCCTTAGAGACTAGCAAACCTGGTTTGCTAGAGATGCAGTGCCTGGTGTCAGGCCCCTGTGGCCCCTTAGAGACTAGCAAACCTGGTTTGCTAGAGATGCAGTGCCTGGTGTCAGGCCCCTGTGGCCCCTTAGAGACTAGCAAACCTGGTTTGCTAGAGATGCAGTGCCTGGTGTCAGGCCCCTGTGGCCCCTTAGAGACTAGCAAACCTGGTTTGCTAGAGATGCAGTACCTGGTGTCAGGCCCCTGTGGCCCCTTAGAGACTAGCAAACCTGGTTTGCTAGAGATGCAGTGCCTGGTGTCAGAGGCCTGTGGCCCCTTAGAGACTAGCAAACCTGGTTTGCTAGAGATGCAGTGCCTGTTGTCAGGCCCCTGTGGCCCTTAGAGACTAGCAAACCTGGTTTGCTAGAGATGCAGTGCCTGGTGTCAGGCCCCTGTGGCCCCTTAGAGACTAGCAAACCTGGTTTGCTAGAGATGCAGTGCCTGGTGTCAGAGGCCTGTGGCCCCTTAGAGACTAGCAAACCTGGTTTGCTAGAGATGCAGTGCCTGGTGTCAGAGGCCTGTGGCCCCTGAGAGACTAGCAAACCTGGTTTGCTAGAGATGCAGTGCCTGGTGTCAGAGGCCTGTGGCCCCTTAGAGACTAGCAAACCTGGTTTGCTAGAGATGCAGTGCCTGGTGTCAGAGGCCTGTGGCCCCTTAGAGACTAGCAAACCTGGTTTGCTAGAGATGCAGTGCCTGGTGTCAGAGGCCTGTGGCCCCTTAGAGACTAGCAAACCTGGTTTGCTAGAGATGCAGTGCCTGGTGTCAGAGGCCTGTGGCCCCTTAGAGACTAGCAAACCTGGTTTGCTAGAGATGCAGTGCCTGGTGTCAGAGGCCTGTGGCCCCTTAGAGACTAGCAAACCTGGTTTGCTAGAGATGCAGTGCCTGGTGTCAGAGGCCTGTGGCCCCTTAGAGACTAGCAAACCTGGTTTGCTAGAGATGCAGTGCCTGGTGTCAGAGGCCTGTGGCCCCTTAGAGACTAGCAAACCTGGTTTGCTAGAGATGCAGTGCCTGGTGTCAGAGGCCTGTGGCCCCTTAGAGACTAGCAAACCTGGTTTGCTAGAGATGCAGTGCCTGGTGTCAGAGGCCTGTGGCCCCTTAGAGACTAGCAAACCTGGTTTGCTAGAGATGCAGTGCCTGGTGTCAGAGGCCTGTGGCCCCTTAGAGACTAGCAAACCTGGTTTGCTAGAGATGCAGTGCCTGGTGTCAGAGGCCTGTGGCCCCTTAGGGACTAGCAAACCTGGTTTGCTAGAGATGCAGTGCCTGGTGTCAGAGGCCTGTGGCCCCTTAGAGACTAGCAAACCTGGTTTGCTAGAGATGCAGTGCCTGGTGTCAGGCCCCTGTGGCCCCTTAGAGACTAGCAAACCTGGTTTGCTAGAGATGCAGTGCCTGGTGTCAGGCCCCTGTGGCCCCTTAGAGACTAGCAAACCTGGTTTGCTAGAGATGCAGAGCCTGGTGTCAGGCCCCTGTGGCCCCTTAGAGACTAGCAAACCTGGTTTGCTAGAGATGCAGTGCCTGGTGTCAGAGGCCTGTGGCCCCTTAGAGACTAGCAAACCTGGTTTGCTAGCGATGCAGTGCCTTGTGTCAGAGGCCTGTGGCCCCTTAGAGACTAGCAAACCTGGTTTGCTAGAGATGCAGTGCCTGGTGTCAGAGGCCTGTGGCCCCTTAGAGACTAGCAAACCTGGTTTGCTAGAGATGCAGTGCCTGGTGTCAGAGGCCTGTGGCCCCTTAGAGACTAGCAAACCTGGTTTGCTAGAGATGCAGTGCCTGGTGTCAGGCCCCTGTGGCCCCTTAGAGACTAGCAACCCTGGTTTGCTAGAGATGCAGTGCCTGGTGTCAGGCCCCTGTGGCCCCTTAGAGACTAGCAAACCTGGTTTGCTAGAGATGCAGTGCCTGGTGTCAGGCCCCTGTGGCCCCTTAGAGACTAGCAAACCTGGTTTGCTAGAGATGCAGTGCCTGGTGTCACAGACCTGTGGCCCCTTAGAGACTAGCAAACTTGGTTTGCTAGCGATGCAGTGCCTGGTGTCAGAGACCTGTGGCCCCTTAGAGACTAGCAAACCTGGTTTGCTAGAGATGCAGTGCCTGGTGTCAGAGGCCTGTGGCCCCTTAGAGACTAGCAAACCTGGTTTGCTAGAGATGCAGTGCCTGGTGTCAGGCCCCTGTGGCCCCTTAGAGACTAGCAAACCTGGTTTGCTAGAGATGCAGTGCCTGGTGTCAGAGACCTGTGGCCCCTTAGAGACTAGCAAACTTGGTTTGCTAGAGATGCAGTGCCTGGTGTCAGAGGCCTGTGGCCCCTTAGAGACTAGCAAACTTGGTTTGCTAGAGATGCAGTGCCTGGTGTCAGAGGCCTGTGGCCCCTTAGAGACTAGCAAACTTGGTTTGCTAGAGATGCAGTGCCTTGTGTCAGAGACCTGTGGCCCCTTAGAGACTAGCAAACCTGGTTTGCTAGAGATGCAGTGCCTGGTGTCAGGCCTGTGGCCCCTTAGAGACTAGCAAACCTGGTTTGCTAGCGATGCAGTGCCTTGTGTCAGGCCTGTGGCCCCTTAGAGACTAGCAAACCTGGTTTGCTAGAGATGCAGTGCCTGGTGTCAGGCCTGTGGCCCCTTAGAGACTAGCAAACCTGGTTTGCTAGAGATGCAGTGCCTGGTGTCAGGCCTGTGGCCCCTTAGAGACTAGCAAACCTGGTTTGCTAGAGATGCAGTGCCTGGTGTCAGGCCTGTGGCCCCTTAGAGACTAGCAAACCTGGTTTGCTAGAGATGCAGTGCCTGGTGTCAGAGACCTGTGGCCCCTTAGAGACTAGCAAACTTCGTTTGCTAGAGATGCAGTGCCTGGTGTCAGAGACCTGTGGCCCCTTAGAGACTAGCAAACTTGGTTTGCTAGAGATGCAGTGCCTTGTGTCACAGACCTGTGGCCCCTTAGAGACTAGCAAACTTGGTTTGCTAGAGATGCAGTGCCTTGTGTCACAGACCTGTGGCCCCTTAGAGACTAGCAAACCTGGTTTGCTAGAGATGCAGTGCCTTGTGTCAGAGACCTGTGGCCCCTTAGAGACTAGCAAACTTGGTTTGCTAGAGATGCAGTGCCTGGTGTCAGGCCTGTGGCCCCTTAGAGACTAGCAAACCTGGTTTGCTAGAGATGCAGTGCCTGGTGTCAGAGGCCTGTGGCCCCTTAGAGACTAGCAAACCTGGTTTGCTAGAGATGCAGTGCCTGGTGTCAGGCCCCTGTGGCCCCTTAGAGACTAGCAAACCTGGTTTGCTAGAGATGCAGTGCCTGGTGTCAGGCCCCTGTGGCCCCTTAGAGACTAGCAAACTTGGTTTGCTAGAGATGCAGTGCCTGGTGTCAGAGGCCTGTGGCCCCTTAGAGACTAGCAAACTTGGTTTGCTAGAGATGCAGTGCCTGGTGTCAGAGGCCTGTGGCCCCTTAGAGACTAGCAAACTTGGTTTGCTAGAGATGCAGTGCCTGGTGTCAGGCCCCTGTGGCCCCTTAGAGACTAGCAACCCTGGTTTGCTAGAGATGCAGTGCCTGGTGTCAGGCCCCTGTGGCCCCTTAGAGACTAGCAAACCTGGTTTGCTAGAGATGCAGTGCCTGGTGTCAGGCCCCTGTGGCCCCTTAGAGACTAGCAAACCTGGTTTGCTAGAGATGCAGTGCCTGGTGTCAGGCCCCTGTGGCCCCTTAGAGACTAGCAAACCTGGTTTGCTAGAGATGCAGTGCCTGGTGTCAGAGGCCTGTGGCCCCTTAGAGACTAGCAAACCTGGTTTGCTAGAGATGCAGTGCCTGGTGTCAGGCCCCTGTGGCCCCTTAGAGACTAGCAAACTTGGTTTGCTAGAGATGCAGTGCCTGGTGTCAGGCCC
>NW_027055981.1:0-6218 GCF_011386835.1 Chrysemys picta bellii
GATGCAAATACAGGTACCTTCTCCTCCAATGAGAACTCCTTCTCAAAACTCCCCTGTTTGCCGCCGCTGCTCGCAGCTGTACCGCTGCCTAGCTTTGCGGACCGCTTTTATGGGCCCCTTAATCAGCCAGGCCCCGCCCCCTACTCAGGGCTCGGCGTCGTCCCAGCCCCCAGCCCCTGCCGGCCCCTACAAACAAACACACACACACACACACACACAAGACAGATGCAAATACAGGTACCTTCTCCTCCAATGAGAACTCCCTCTCAAACTCCCCTGTTTGCCGCCGCTGCTCGCAGCTGTACCGCTGCCTGGCTGAGCAGCCGCTTTTATGGGCCCCTTAATCAGCCCGGCCCCGCCCCCTACTCAGGGCTCGGCGTCGTCCCAGCCCCCAGCCCCTCCGGCCCCTACAAACAAACACACACACACACACAAGGACAGATGCAAATACAGGTACCTTCTCCTCCAATGAGACCTCCCTCTAAAACTCCCCTGTTTGCCGCCGCTGCTCGCAGCTGTACCGCTGCCTGGCTGGGCGGCCGCTTTTATGGGCCCCTTAATCAGCCAGGCCCCGCCCCCTACTCCGGGCTCGGTGTCGTCCCAGCCCCCAGCCCCTGCCGGCCCCTACAAACAAACACACACACAACACACACACACACACAAACACACACACAAGGACAGATGCAAATACAGGTACCCTTCTCCTCCAATGAGAACTCCCTCTCAAACTCCCCTGTTTGCCGCCGCTGCTCGCAGCAGTACCGCTGCCTGGCTAGGCGGCCGCTTTTCTGGGCCCCTTAATTAGCCAGGCCCCGCCCCCTACTCAGGGCTCGGCGTCGTCCGAGCCCCCAGCCCCTGCCGGCCCCTACAAACAAACAGAAACACACACACAAGGACAGATGCAAATACAGGTACTTTCTCCTCCAATGAGAACTCCCTCTCAAACTCCCCTGTTTGCCACCGCTGCTCGCAGCTCTACCGCTGCCTGGCTGGGCAAACCCCGCTGGGCGTCCGCTTTCTGGGCCCCTTAATCAGCCAGGCCCCGCCCCCTACTCAGGGCTCGGCGTCGTCCCAGCCCCCAGCCCCTGCCGGCCCCTACAAACAAACACACACACACACACACACACACACACACAAGGACAGATGCAAATACAGGTACTTCTCCTCCAATGAGAACTCCTTCTCAAACTCCCCTGTTTGCCGCCGCTGCTCGCAGCTGTACCGCTGCCTAGCTTTTGCGGACGCTTTTATGGGCCCCTTAATCAGCCAGGCCCCGCCCCCTACTCAGGCTCGCGTCGTCCCAGCCCCCAGCCCCTGCCGGCCCTACAAAACAAACACACACACACACACACACAAGGACAGATGCAAATACAGGTACCTTCTCCTCCAATGAGAACTCCCTCTCGAACTCCCCTGTTTGCCGCCGCTGCTCGCAGCTGTAACCGCTGCTGGCTGAGCAGCCGCTTTTATGGGCCCCTTAATCAGCCCGGCCCCGCCCCCTTACTCAGGGCTCGGCGTCGTCCCAGCCCCAGCCCCTCCCGGCCCCTACAAACAAACACACACACACACACACACACACACACACACACACACACAAGGACAGATGCAAATACAGGTACCTTCTCCTCCAATGAGAACTCCCTCTCAAACTCCCCTTTTTGCCGCCGCTGCTCGCAGCTGTACCGCTGCCTGGCTGGGCGGCCGCTATTATGGGCCCCTTAATCAGCCAGGCCCCGGCCCCTACTCAGGGGCTCGGCGTCGTCCCAGCCCCCAGCCCCTGCCGGCCCCTACAAACAAACACACACACACACACACACACACACACACACAAGGGACAGATGCAAATACAGGTACCTTCTCCTCCAATGAGAACTCCCTCTCAAACTCCCCTGTTTGCCGCCGCTGCTCGCAGCTGTACCGCTGCCTGGCTGGGCGGCCGCTTTTCTGGGCCCCTTAATCAGCCAGGCCCCGCCCCTACTCAGGGCTCGGCGTCGTCCACGCCCCAGCCCCTCCCGGCCACTACAAACAAACACACACACACACACACACACACAAGGACAGATGCAAATACAGGTACCTTCTCCTCCAATGAGAACTCCCTCTCAAACTCCCTGTTTGCCGCCGCTGCTCGCAGCTGTACCGCTGCCTGGCTGGGCGGCCGCTTTTATGGGCCCCTTAATCAGCCAGGCCCCGGCCCCTACTCAGGGGCTCGGCGTCGGTCCCAGCCCCCAGCCCCTGCCGGCCCCTACAAACACACACACACACACACACACACACACACACAAGGACAGATGCAAATACAGGTACCTTCTCCTCCAATGAGAACTCCCTCTCAAACTCCCCTGTTTGCCGCCGCTGCTCGCAGCTGTACCGCTGCCTGGCTGGGGGGCCGCTTTTATGGGCCCCTTAATCAGCCAGGGCCCCGCCCCTACTCAGGGCTCGGCGTCGTCCCAGCCCCCAGCCCCTGCCGGCCCCTACAAACAAACACACCACACACACACACACACACACACACAAGGACAGATGCAAATACAGGTACCTTCTCCTCCAATGAGAACTCCTTCTCAAACTCCCCTGTTTGCCGCCGCTGCTCGCAGCTGTACCGCTGCCTAGCTTTGCGGACGCTTTTATGGGCCCCTTAATCAGCAGGCCCCGCCCCCTACTCAGGGCTCGGCGTCGTCCCAGCCCCCAGCCCCTGCCGGCCTCTACAAACAAACACAAACACACACACAAGGACAGATGCAAATACAGGTACCTCTCCTCCAAAGAGAACTCTCTCTCAAACTCCCCTGTTTGCCGCCGCTGCTCGCAGCTGTACCGCTGCCTGGCTGAGCAGCAGCTTTTATGGGCCCCTTAATCAGCCCGGCCCCGCCCCCTAATCAGGGCTCGGCGTCGTCCAGCCCCCAGCCCCTCCCGGCCCCCTACAAACAAACACACACACACACACAAGGACAGATGCAAATACAGGTACCTTCTCCTCCAATGAGACCTCCTCTAAAACTCCCCTGTTTGCCGCCGCTGCTCGCAGCTGTACCGCTGCCTGGCTGGGCGGCCGCTTTTATGGGCCCCTTAATCAGCAGGCCCCGCCCCCTACTCCGGGCTCGGTGTCGTCCCAGCCCCCAGCCCCTGCCGGCCCTACAAACAAACACACACACACAAACACAAGGACAGATGCAAATACAGGTACCTTCTCCTCCAATGAGAACTCCCTCTCAAACTCCCCTTTTGCCGCCGCTGCTCGCAGCTGTACCGCTGCCTGGCTGGGCGGCCGCTTTTATGGGCCCCTTAATCAGCCAGGCCCCGGCCCCTACTCAGGGCTCGGCGTCGTCCCAGCCCCCAGCCCCTGCCGGCCCCTACAAACAAACACACACACACACACACACACAAGGACAGATGCAAATACAGGTACCTTCTCCTCCAATGAGAACTCCCTCTCAAACTCCCCTGTTTGCCGCCGCTGCTCGCAGCTGTACCGCTGCCTGGCTGGCGGCCGCTTTTCTGGGCCCCTTAATCAGCCAGGCCCCGCCCCCTACTCAGGGCTCGGCGTCGTCCCAGCCCCCAGCCCCTGCCGGCCCCTACAAACAAACACACACACACACACACACACACACAAGGACAGATGCAAATACAGGTACCTTCTCCTCCAATGAGAACTCCCTCTCAAACTCCCCTGTTTGCCGCCGCTGCTCGCAGCTGTACCCGCTGCCTGGCCGGCGGCCGCTTTTCTGGGCCCCTTAATCAGCCAGGCCCCGCCCCCTACTCAGGGCTCGGCGTCGTCCCAGCCCCCAGCCCCTGCCGGCCCCTACAAACAAACACACACACCACACACACACAAGGACAGATGAAAATACAGGTACCTTCTCCTCCAATGAGAACTCCCTCTCAAACTCCCCTGTTTGCCGCCGCTGCTTGCAGCTGTACCGCTGCCTGGCTGGGCGGCCGCTTTTATGGGCCCCTTAATCAGCCAGGCCCCGCCCCCTACTCAGGGCTCGGCGTCGTCCCAGCCCCCAGCCCCTGCCGGCCCCTACAAACAAACACACACACACACACACACAAGGACAGATGCAAATACAGGTACCGTTCTCCTCCAATGAGAACTCCCTCTCAAACTCCCCTGTTTGCCGCCGCTGCTCGCAGCTGTACTGCTGCCTGGCTGGGGCAGCCGCTTTTATGGGCCCCTTAATCAGCGAGGCCCCGCCCCCTACTCAGGGCTCGGCGTTGTCCCAGCCCCCAGCCCCTGCCGGCCCCTACAAACAAACACACACACACACAGGACAGATGCAAATACAGGTACCTTCTCCTCCAATGAAAACTCCCTCTCAAACTCCCCTGTTTGCCGCGCTGCTCGCAGCTGTACCGCTGCCTGGCTTGGCGGCCGCTTTTATGGGCCCCTTAATCAGCCAGGCCCCGCCCCCTACTCAGGGCTCGGCGTCGTCCCAGGCCCCAGCCCCTGCCGGCCCCTACAAACAAACACACACACACACACACACAAGGACAGATGCAAATACAGGTACCTTCTCTCCAATGAGAACTCCCTCTCAAACTCCCCTGTTTGCCGCTGCTGCTCGCAGCTGTACCGCTGCCTGGCTGGGCAGCCGCTTTTATGGGCCCCTTAATCAGCCAGGCCCCGCCCCCTACTCAGGGCTCGGCGTCGTCCCAGCCCCCAGCCCCTGCCGGCCCCTACAAACAAACACACACACACACACACACACACACACACAAGGACAGATGCAAATACAGGTACCTTCTCCTCCAATGAGAACTCCCTCTCAAACTCCCCTGTTTGCCGCCGCTGCTCGCAGCTGTACCGCTGCCTCGCTGGGCAGCCGCTTTTATGGGCCCCTTAATCAGCCAGGCCCCGCCCCCTACTCAGGGCTCGGCGTCGTCCCAGCCCCCAGCCCCTGCCGGCCCCTACAAACAAACAAACACACTCACACACACACAAGACAGATGCAAATACAGGTACCTTCCTCCTCCAATGAGAACTCCCTCTCAAACTCCCCTGTTTGCCGCCACTGCTCGCAGCTGTACCGCTGCCTGGCTGGGCGGCCGCTTTTATGGGCCCCTTAATCAGCCAGGCCCCGGCCCTACTCAGGGCTCGGCGTCGTCCCAGCCCCCAGCCCCTGCCGGCCCTATAAACAAACACACACACACAAGGACAGATGCAAATACAGGTACCTTCTCCTCCAATGAGAACTCCCTCTCAAACTCCCCTGTTTGCCGCCGCTGCTCGCAGCTGTACCGCTGACTGGCTGGGCGGCCGCTTTTATGGGCCCCTTAATCAGCCAGGCCCCGCCCCCTACTCAGGGCTCGGCGTCGTCCCAGGCCCCAGCCCTGCCGGCCCCTGCAAACAAACCACACACACACACAAGAGGACAGATGCAAATACAGGTACCTTCTCCTCCAATGAGAACTCCCTCTCAAACTCCCCTGTTTGCCGCCGCTGCTCGCAGCTGTACCGCTGCCTGGCTGGGCAGCCGCTTTTATGGGCCCCTTAATCAGCCAGCCCCCGCCCCCTACTCAGGGCTCGGCGTCGTCCCAGGCCCCAGCCCCTGCCGGCCCCTACAAACAAACACACACACACACACACACACACCAAGGACAGATGCAAATACAGGTACCTTCTCCTCCAATGAGAACTCCCTCTCAAACTCCCTGTTTGCCGCCGCTGCTCGCAGCTGTACCGCTGCCTGGCTGGGCGGCCGCTTTTATGGGGCCCCTTAATCAGCCAGCCCCGGCCCCTACTCAGGGCTCGGCGTCGTCCCAGCCCCCAGCCCCTGCCGGCCTCTACAACAAACACAAACACACACACAAGGACAGATGACAAATACAGGTACCTTCTCCTCCAATGAGAACTCCCTCTCAAACTCCCCTGTTTGCCGCCGCTGCTCGCAGCTGTACCGCTGCCTGGCTGGGCGGCCGCTTTTATGGGGCCCCTTAATCAGCCAGGCCCCGCCCCCTACTCAGGGCTCGGCGTCGTCCCAGCCCCCAGCCCCTGCCGGCCCCTGCAAACAGACACACACACACAAGGACAGATGCAAATACAGGTACCTTCTCCTCCAATGAGAACTCCCTCTCAAACTCCCCTGTTTGACGCCGCTGCTCGCAGCTGTACCGCTGCCTGGCTGGGCGGCCGCTTTTATGGGCCCCTTAATCAGCCAGGCCCCGCCCCCCTACTCAGGGCTCGGCGTCGTCCCAGCCCCCAGCCCCTGCCGGCC
>NW_027055982.1:0-6217 GCF_011386835.1 Chrysemys picta bellii
GAATGTTAATTATGAAACCCATCGGTGACAATTTAAATGGGAGTTTTCAAAGAGCCTAAGGGAGTTTGACACCCGACTGTGATTGGAATTCAGTGGGATTTAGGCACCCAACTCCCTGTGGCGCCTTTGAAAATTCCAGACATCCTATTGAGGGGCTTGTCTTTGGGGCGGAAATTGTCCCAAACTATCCTGGTAGAATGAGAGCACTGTGGTTATACTGCCCCTCCCCTCCCCAGGGTCCTCCCTCGAGCCTGAGCCCCCCCAGCTCCCCTACCCCCCAGACAATCCCCCTGTGTGCCCCTCCCCCATAGCTGAGCCGAGGGGGAGGAGCTGCTGAGCACTGCGGGGGCAGGGGCTCAGGGCCACCTCTGGAGCTGGTTCGCCCCCTGGCCTGCCTGGGCAAGCCCCTGAGCAGCTCCCAGAGCCGCTGGAGGTGTGGGGAGAAGGGAATAAAAACCCCTGACAAGGAGGAACTGGCTCTCCCTGCTACCTGGACTCTGGGCGCAAGGCTTCTAGGCATGAGCGAGAGATCCCCAGCTGTTAGCCGGGGCTAGCCCTAGTATAGGAGTTAGTGAGATTGAAGGGTAGAACTCCCAGCCAATTTGGGGGGGTGCCTGGTTCCCACACGCTGCCCTGCGGTTGGCACCAGCGCTCTTCAGTCACTGCCGGCGTCTTGGCAGCCGTTACCGGAGAAAGGGATAACGAAGCTGTGTAAAGCAAACAGCCAGTCGAGCAGCACCTCCCCCACCCCGGCTGGCCCATTCCCAGGCGCTGGAGGCCTGCGAATGGGAGTAGTGGGCTCACTAGCGCAGGCCGGCCTTGCGAACCCTTCGGAGAACTCAGCGTTTCTTTGGGCCCAGCGCTGGCGGGGGGGCTGGAAGGTGCATTCAGTGGATAAGTGGATCTAGGGGTGACCCCGGCATGGGGGAGAGGAGCAGAATCAGGCCCACGATGCCCTGATCTCGGCCAAACCCCAGATACGTCCGTAATTGGTGAGAAGGGCTGACTTTACAAGGGGAGAGGGATAGCTCAGTGGTTTGAACATTGGCCTGCTAAACCCGCTGTGTCAAGTCCATTCGGATTCCACGCTCAGCAAAGATGCAGGGAGCTGTGCGGTCAGGAGAGGCGCTGGTCAGAATTTGCCAGTGGAACTGTTTTTCCATCAGAAATTGCCAGCTTGTCAAAATCCAAACGTTTCGTGGGAACACGTCGATGTGGACAAACCTTCAGACACAAAGCAGGCAGGTTTCACACGGAAAGCTGCTTGGCTCCCTGCCAGCTCGCCCGCCTGCCCACCTGCTTGACAGGCTGATGGGGGGCCTGGGCTTCCAGGCTGCCGAGAGAAGCCCTGGCTCCCAAGATCCCAGGGTCCCCGAAACCCTCTCCTCGCAGGGGTAATGTTCTGGTTACCGCACAGCTCTAGGAGGAGGGGAGGTATCCGATGCCCCACAAGCCACCAATCCTCCCTGCCAAGGTCCCAGTAACTACGACAGCCTGTGAGAACATCCTAACCTTTAGGGCACTTTCCCTGCCAGGTGAAAGGGTGCGAGCTGGACCCCTCCCTGCCACCAGAGTCCAGCACTGCCGAGAAAGCCAAGTGTGGACTAAACTAAGCCCCTGGTTAACCCTTTCCCAGAGGAATCCAGAAGCCACTGATAATTGCAGGCTACATGGTGACCTCTCTCTCAGGTCACTCCCCCATCCTGGAATAGGGGTCGGTGAGTCCTGGACGAACGCCGTTCAGCTGGGAACATGCTCCCCCTTCTTGTGCCGAGGACTACATGAGATGGGTGTAGTGGGCACTCCCGATAAAGGGGACAGTGTGACAGCTGCCTTTCAAATAGGCCCCAGGCATGGGGGGGCCACAGCACCCAATTCCTCTGCCCCCCCAACTTTCTTCGCTGCTTTAACGTACAATCACAACCTGCTCCGCGGACACCTCTGACTCCTGAAAGCCCTAACGCTCCAGGGGAGCAGGCCGTGCCCTGCCCTGCCCTGGCTGCCCCGGGTGTTACCTCGGAGGGAATCGTTCCAGATTCCAATGGGTGGCAGGTCCAGGGAAGAGCCTTATCTGGGGAGAGGCTGTACCAGACCCGCCCGACCCAGGCAGGCTCCCAGGTACTCTCTGCTCGGGGCTGATAAGGCTCCTTAGCAGTTTCTCTCCAAACAAATTCCAGTTCAAGACACCTGAGAGCTCCACAGCAGGGCAGCATCCCCAGAGCGCAGCAGGGCGGGGGTTAGGGGGAGCAGTCGGTAGCAGCACCTGCCCCTCGTACGGCAGGAGCGAGAAGTGCCAGCCTCTCTGCACAGAGCAGCAGCGTTCAGCCTGGGCCAGACGTGCTGTTGTGATGGGTAAGAGCGGGCTCGGAGAGCCAAAGGGTCTGTGGGGCAGCGCTGGGCCCTTCTGCTCCGCACTAGGGCCGGGTGGGCGTGTTCAGCTGGGATTGGAACCCACCAGCACTTGTGGGTGCGAATGTGGGGCTGGAACGCAACGTGGGGCGCTCCCACCTAGCCCGGGGGCGACTTGGGGTAAGGGCAGAGAGACACCTGGGCTGAGACCCTAGCTCCAGGGAGACAGTCACCCCGGCCCAGCCGGGTTAAATTGCCCAGCTGTGTGACAGCCCCCCCATCCCCGAGGGGTCCCCCCCCCGGTATGTCACAGCAGGGTAATGTGCGTATTGAACGGCAGGGGTTGCCAGAGACTGGCTGGGAGAGGCCTTTGGGGATGGAGGAAGCAGCACTAAGGTACATGCCAACCTCCCTACAGAGGAGGGGCCGTGCCCCGCAGGTGTGGGGCAGGGAGCTGGGACACTGTGCGGTGGGTCATTGTCTGGCCCAGGCCCTTCCTAGCCGGAGGCTGAGGCCGAGGCATTTCCTTCAGGTCACCTTCCGCTGCAGCTTGGCCACGGGCCCCCATAGCCACTAGCCCAGCCAGGGATCCCAAGTGGGGATTGTCACGGCTGGCTCCTCCCTGCCGCCAGCAGCTCTTCACTGCCAGGGAATTCCTGAAATCCTGTGTGCCCCTCCCCCACCCACCTCCTGGGGCTGTGAGTGCCCCCCCCCCCCGGACAGCCCCTCCCCCGAGCTCTGAGTGCCCCTGGCCAATCCCTCCCCTCAGCCCCCCCCAACTTCCTGGGGCTGTGAGTGCCCTCAGCCAGTCCCCCTCCCACACCCCGGGGCTGAGTGACCTTGGCCAACCCCCGTCCCTTCAGGAGGAACTCCCAGTACCCACCCAGCCCCCACACCTCAGGGTTCCCCTCCCTGCGGCTCTGTGGCCATACCCCCACCTAGGGCCGGCTTTAGGCCAATTCAACCAATTCCCCTGAATCAGGCCCCGGGCCCAAGCCCCGGTACGGTGTACTGGCAAGAGCCGGTGCGCTGTACCAGGGTGGCCCGGCTTCCCCAGGGGGCAATTTAAAGGACCTAGGGCTCCCAGCAGGGGCCAGAGCCCCAGGCCCTTTAAATTGGTACAAGACCCCCACTGCTGGAGCCCTGGGGTAGGGCTGCGGGGCTCTGGGGGCTATTTAAAAAGTCCGGGACTCCCGCTGCCTCTACCGCCCCGGCCCTTTAAATAGCCACTGGAGCCCCGCTGCTTCCCGAGGGCTCCCGCGGCTATTTAAAGGGCTGGGGCGGTAGAAGCAGGGGAGCCCTGGGCCCTTTAAATAGCCCCCAGAGCCCTGGGATAGCGGGGGACTCGGGGGCTATTTAAGGGGCCGGGGCTCCAGCTCCCTCTGCTGCACCCCGTCCCCGCACCAGCCCCGCACCCCCTGCCCGCAGCCAGCCCCGTCTCCAGCCAGCCCTGCACCCCCTGTCCGCAGCCAGCCCCTGCTGCACCCCTGCCCTACCTCCAGCCCCGCCCCCCCTTTTCTGCCCGCACCAGCCCCGCCCCCCTGCCCTGCCTGCAGCCAGCCCTGCACCCCCTGCCCACAGCCAGCCTCTGCCACACCCCCTGCCCTGTCTCCAGGCAACCTCTGCTGCACCCCCCTGCGGCCCTGCCCAAAGCCAGCCAGCCCCACACACCCCTGTCTCCAGCCAGCCCCGCACCCCTTGCCCTGCCTGCAGCCAGACCCTACCTCCAGTGAGCCCCTGCCCTGCCTCCAGCCAGCCCCATGTCCACTGGTGCCCTGCAGTTCCCAGGGCAGTAACCCTGCACACCTGCTTCAATGAGGAGGGCAGGGAGCAGCTGGGACCCACACATGTGCACACCACTAGGGTGACCAGACAGCAAGTGTGAAAAATTGGGACAGGGGGTGGGGGATAAATAGGATCCTATAAGAAAAAGACCCAAAAATCGGGACTGTCCCTATAAAATCAGGACATCTGGTCACCCTAGCACACCCCCAGGGAGTGGCGGGGACCCACACACGTGAAACGGAGCTCATTAATAACCGATCAACAGCACATATGATGCAATGTACATAATATAGAATTTTATTATTTATATAGTTATGGAAAGTAAATAATACATGGAAGAAATGAAAGGCTTTTTTTTCCATTATTTTTTTTGTTAGTCATCCCTGCCGGGGCCCCGCCAAAAATGTTCGAATTGGGCCCCGCCCTTCCTAAAGCCGGCCCTGCTGGAGAGAACAGGAGGATTCAGTTAGCAGGGGCTGCCGATCCGTCCCATTCACCAGGGCTGCCATCCTGCGGCTTCAGCGTTAGTGGCTGGGGTGACTTGGGGAAAAGTCTCAACCTCCCCACATCCCACTTCACTGCTGCCAGAATCCCTCCCGTCCCCCCCCCGCTACAGTCCCCTCCCTACCCAACCTGGGTGGGGCTGGAGCAGAGAGGTCTGAGAACTTGAGCTGTGGATTGGAGGTGGAACAGCTGTCAGGGGCACTGAGGGGGACGTGGCAGGAGCTCCCCGTACAAGGAGGGGGGTTGCCACTGGAGGTCACTAGGAAGGACAACAAGACTCCATCCTGGGGGTCAGGAGGGGGAATCCATCCCTCAGAGGTGGGCAGGGGCTGGGTGGAAATGCTGCTGGTTCCAGGGGCCGTTAATCCCCCCTGATTCCTCGGAGGCGTCTGAGTCTCAGACAGGTTCTCGTTCCCTTGCAGCAGGAGGACGTCACGGCCAATGTGATGCGCCAGCTCCGTATCATGCGGCACTTGCGCCAGGTGCCCGAGGCGCTGCAGGGCCTGTGCCTCTGAGGCCACCAGCAACTCCTGCTCCCTGCTGCAGGTACTGCTCTGGCTCTCTGTAAATGGGGAGCTAGTGGAAGGAGAAATGGAGCCCCCTGGCACTCACAGAAAGCTGATTACAGAATGAGCCCGAACTGAGAGGCACCATATCCGCCCCCCTAAAGAGCCAGACTTCAGTGGTGATACAGCCCAGCTGGGGTAGCAACAGGATTGAGAACGAGGTAGGAAGTTCAGAGCAGCAAGGAAAGCCTGGAGGGGAACTTGAGAAGAGAGGTTGGAAAAGTGCAGCAAAGAGAAAGGTGCAGACCTAGCTGTTGGGTCCAGGGCCCTGAGCTGCTATCAATGTCAGGGTGGGACTGGGTTCCCCTACCGGCCCCAGAGGAGGCGGCGTACACGCACCTGGAGAGGGTTCCCAAGCCCAGCAAGGGGGCTACAGGCTGAGCAAGTGCCCCAGCGATGGCAGAAGGACTTCTGTCTGTGGAAAGACCTCTTTGGACTTTTAGTGTGAGGCAAGCTGGGCCCCAGAAGGGTGGACTAAAGATGGTGACCTGGCCGGAGTTACCAGGCAGAGAAACTGCCGTGGTGCTGGAGCGACCATGGATGGGGGACGCTAGCCCAGCGAGAGGGCTGTGATGCCATGCCTGGCCGCCGGGGGGCACCTAACGATGAGTAGATTCATTTATGATTGGCCTAGTTGGCAGGATTGAGTTCCCCCTGTGATCCGTGAGGGAAGTCTTGGTTGCTGAAGGAATCATAGAATATCAGGGTTGGAAGGGACCTCCGGAGGTCATCTAGTCCAACCCCTGCTGAAAGCAGGACCAATCCCCAGACAGTTTTTTGCCCTGATCCCTAAATGGCCCCCTCAAGGATTGAGCTTACAACCCCGGGTTTAGCAGGCCAATGCTCAAACCACTGAGCTATCCCTCCCCCAAGCAGGTGTATCAAGGGACCAAGCTGGTCGCTGGATTTCCCACTTCAGTTCCAGGGACTGGCTAAGCAGCCAAAGCAGATCTAGGGGTTTCTCCAGCAGCTCCTAGAAAACCAACAGACGCAGAAGGTGGAGCTACAGACGC
>NW_027055983.1:0-6213 GCF_011386835.1 Chrysemys picta bellii
TGGGGAGGGGATGGGGGCTGAGGGAGATGGGGCACTAGGGAGCGGGTGGGGGAGGGGGGAGCTGAGGGGGATGTCGGGGCACTAGGGAGCGGGTGGGGGAGGGGATGGGAGCTGAGGGGGATGTCGGGGCACTAGGGAGCGGGTGGGGGAGGGGAGGGGGTGCTGAGGGGGATGTCGGGGCACTAGGGAGCGGGTGGGGGAGGGGGGAGCTGAGGGGGATGTCGGGGCACTAGGGAGCGGGTGGGGAGGGGATGGCGGCTGAGGGGGATGTCGGGGCACTAGGGAGCGGGTGAGGGAGGGGATGGGGGCTGAGGGGGATGTCGGGGCACTAGGGAGCGGGTGGGGGTGGGGATGGGGGCTGAGGGGGATGTCGGGGCACTAGGGAGCGGGTGGGGGAAGGGGGGCTGAGGGGGATGTCGGGGCACTAGGGAGCGGGTGGGGGAGGGGATGGGGGCTGAGGGGGATGTCGGGGCACTAGGGAGCGGGTGGGGGAGGGGAGGGGGAGCTGAGGGGGATGTCGGGGCACTAGGGAGCGGGTGGGGGGGGCTGAGGGGGATGTCGGGGCACTAGGGAGCGGGTGGGGGGGGAGCTGACGGGGGATGTCGGGGCACTAGGGAGCGGGTAGGGGAGGGGGGAGCTAAGGGAGATGTCGGGGCACTAGGGAGCGGGTGGGGGAGGGGGGAGAGCTGAGGGAGATGTCGGGGCACTAGGGAGCGGGTCGGGGAGGGGATGGGGCTGAGGGGGATGTCAGGGCACTAGGTAGCGGGTGGGGGAGGGGGGGAGCTGAGGGGGATGTCGGGGCACTAGGTAGCGGGTCGGGGGGGGCTGAGGGGGATGTCGGGGCACTAGGGAATGGGTGGGGGAGGGGGGGAGCTGAGGGGGATGTCGGGGCACTAGGGAGCGGGTGGGGGAGGGGAGGGGGAGCTGAGCGGGTGTCGGGGCACTAGGGAGCGGGTGGGGGAGGGGGGGCTGAGGGGGATGTCGGGGCTCTAGGGAGCGAGTGGGGGAGGGGATGGGGGCAGCTGAGGGGGATGTCGGGGCACTTGGGAGCGGGTGGGGGAGGGGGGGAGCTGAGGGGGATGTCGGGGCACTAGGTAGCGGGTGGGGGAGGAGATGGGAGCTGAGGGGGATGTCGGTGGACTACGTAGCGGGTGGGGGAGGGGATGGGGGCTGAGGGGGATGTCGTGGCACTAGGTAGCGGGTGGGGGGCTGAGGGGGGCTGAGGGAGATGGGGCACTAGGGAGCGGGTGGGGGAGGGGGGAGCTGAGGGGGATGTCGGGGCACTAGGGAGCGGGTGGGGGAGGGGATGGGAGCTGAGGGGGATGTCGGGGCACTAGGGAGCGGGTGGGGGAGGGGAGGGGGTGCTGAGGGGGATGTCGGGGCACTAGGGAGCCGGTGGGGGAGGGGGGGAGCTGAGGGGGATGTCGGGGCACTAGGGAGCGGGTGGGGAGGGGACGGCGGCTGAGGGGGATGTCGGGGCACTAGGGAGCGGGTGAGGGAGGGGATGGGGGCTGAGGGGGATGTCGGGGCACTAGGGAGCGGGTGGGGGGTGGGGATGAGGGCTGAGGGGGATGTCGGGGCACTAGGGAGCGGGTGGGGGAAGGGGGGCTGAGGGGGATGTCGGGGCACTAGGGAGCGGGTGGGGGAGGGGATGGGGGCTGAGGGGGATGTCGGGGCACTAGGGAGCGGGTGGGGGAGGGGAGGGGGAGCTGAGGGGGAAGTCGGGGCACTAGGGAGCGGGTGGGGGGGGCTGAGGGGGATGTCGGGGCACTAGGGAGCGGGTGGGGGAGGGGGGAGCTGACGGGGGATGTCGGGGCACTAGGGAGCGGGTAGGGGAGGGGGGAGCTGAGGGAGATGTCGGGGCACTAGGGAGCGGGTGGGGGAGGGGGGAGAGCTGAGGGAGATGTCGGGGCACTAGGGAGCGGGTCGGGGAGGGGATGGGGCTGAGGGGGATGTCGGGGCACTAGGGAGCGGGTGAGGGAGGGGTGGGGGCTGAGGGGGATGTAGGGGCACTAGGGAGCGGGTGGGGGAGGGGATGGGGGCTGAGGGGGATGTCGGGGCACTAGGGAGCGGGTGGGGGAGGGCGGAGCTGACGGGGGATGTCGGGGCACTAGGGAGCGGGTAGGGGAGGGGGGGGAGCTGAGGGAGATGTCGGGGCACTAGGGAGCGGGTGGGGGAGGTGGGAGAGCTGAGGGAGATGTCGGGGCACTAGGGAGCGGGTGGGGGAGGGGATGGGGGGCTGAGGGGGATGTCGGGGCACTAGGGAGCGGGTGGGGGAGGGGGGGGAGCTGAGGGGGATGTCGGGCCACTAGGTAGCGGGTGAGGAGGAGATGGGAGCTGAGGGGGATGTCGGGGCACTAGGGAGCGGGTGGGGGAGGGGTGGGGGCTGAGGGGGATGTCGGGGCACTAGGGAGCGGGTGGGGGAGGGGATGGGGGCTGAGGGGGATATCGGGGCACTAGGGAGCGGGTGGGGGAGGGGGGGAGCTGAGGGGGATGTCGGGGCACTAGGGAGCGGGTCGGGGAGGGGGGGAGCTGAGGGGGATGTCGGGGCACTAGGTAGCGGGTGGGGGAGGGGATGGGGGCTGAGGGAGATGTCGGGGCACTAGGGAGCGGGTGGGGGAGGGGATGGGGGCTGAGGGGGATGTCGGGGCACTAGGGAGCGGGTGGGGGAGGGCGGAGCTGACGGGGGATGTCGGGGCACTAGGGAGCGGGTAGGGGATGGGGGGAGCTGAGGGAGATGTCGGGGCACTAGGGAGCGGGTGGGGGAGGTGGGAGAGCTGAGGGAGATGTCGGGGCACTAGGGAGCGGGTGGGGGAGGGGATGGGGGCTGAGGGTGATGTCGGGGCACTAGGGAGCGGGTGGGGGAGGAGATGGGAGCTGAGGGGGATGTTGGGGCACTAGGGAGCGGGTGGGGGAGGGGTGGGGGCTGAGGGGGATGTCGGGGCACTAGGGAGCGGGTGGGGGAGGGGATGGGGGCTGAGGGGGATATCGGGGCACTAGGGAGCGGGTGGGGGAGGGGGGGAGCTGAGGCGGATGTCGGGGCACTAGGGAGCGGGTGGGGGAGGGGAGAAGCTGAGGGGGATGTCGGGGTACTAGGGAGCGGGTCGGGGAGGGGGGGAGCTGAGGGGGATGTCGGGGCACTAGGTAGCGGGTGGGGGAGGGGATGGGGCTGAGGGGGATGTCGGGGCACTAGGGAGCGGGTGGGGGAGGGGATGGTGGCTGAGGGGGATGTCGGGGCACTAGGGAGCGGGTGGGGGAGGGGTGGGGAGCTGAGGGGGATGTCGGGCCACTAGGGAGCGGGTCGGGGAGGGGGGGGAGCTGAGGGGGATGTCGGGGCACTAGGTAGCGGGTGGGGGAGGGGATGGGGCTGAGGGGGATGTCGGGGCACTAGGGAGCGGGTGGGGGAGGGGATGGGGGCTGAGGGAGATGTCGGGGCACTAGGGAGCGGGTGGGGGAGGGGATGGGAGCTGAGGGGGATGTCGGGGCACTAGGGAGCGGGTGTGGGAGGGGGGGAGCTGAGGGAGATGTCGGGGCACTAGGTAGCGGGTGGGGAGGGGATGGGGGCTGAGGGGATGTCGTGGCACTAGGGAGCGGGTGGGGGGGATGGGGGCTGAGGGGGATGTCGGGGCACTAGGGAGCGGGTGGGGGAGGGGATGGGGGCTGAGGGGGATATCGGGGCACTAGGGAGCGGGTGGGCGGAGGGGATGGGGGCTGAGGGGGATGTCGGGGCACCAGGGAGCGGGTGGGGGAGGGGGGGCTGAGGGGGATGTCGGGGCACTAGGGAGCGGGTGGGGGAGGGCATGGGGGCTGAGGGGGATGTCGGGGCACTAGGGAGCGGGTGAGGGAGGGGGGGCTGAGGGGGATGTCGGGGCACTAGGGAGCGGGTGGGGAGGGGATGGGGGCTGAGGGGGATGTCGGGGCACTAGGGAGCGGGTGAGGGAGGGGGGGCTGAGGGGGATGTCGGGGCACTAGGGAGCGGGTGGGGGTGGGGATGGGGGCTGAGGGGGATGTCGGGGCACTAGGGAGCGGGTGGGGGAGGGGGAGCTGAGGGGGATGTCGGGGCACTAGGGAGCGGGTGGGGGGGGCTGAGGGGGATGTCGGGGCACTAGGGAGCGGGTGGGGGAGGGGGGAGCTGACGGGGGATGTCGGGGCACTAGGGAGCGGGTGGGGGAGGGGGGAAGCTGAGGGGGATGTCGGGGTACTAGGGAGCGGGTCGGGGAGGGGGGGAGCTGAGGGGGATGTCGGGGCACTAGGTAGCGGGTGGGGGAGGGGATGGGGCTGAGGGGGATGTCGGGGCACTAGGGAGCGGGTGGGGGAGGGGATGGTGGCTGAGGGGGATGTCGGGGCACTAGGGAGCGGGTGGGGGAGGGGATGGGGGCTGAGGGGGATGTCGGGGCACTAGGTAGCGGGTGGGGGAGGGGAGGGGGGGCTGAGGGGGATGTCGGGGCACTAGGGAGCGGGTGGGGGAGGGGGGGGAGCTGAGGGGGATGTCCGGGCACTAGGGAGCGGGTGGGGGAGGGGGAGCTGAGGGGGATGTCGGGGCACTAGGGAGCGGGTGGGGGAGGGGATGGGGGCTGAGGGGGATGTCGGGCCACTAGGGAGCGGGTCGGGGGGGGGGGAGCTGAGGGGGATGTCGGGGCACTAGGTAGCGGGTGGGGGAGGGGATGGGGCTGAGGGGGATGTCGGGGCACTAGGGAGCGGGTGGGGGAGGGGATGGGGGCTGAGGGAGATGTCGGGGCACTAGGGAGCGGGTGGGGGAGGGGATGGGAGCTGAGGGGGATGTCGGGGCACTAGGGAGCGGGTGTGGGAGGGGGGGAGCTGAGGGAGATGTCGGGGCACTAGGTAGCGGGTGGGGAGGGGATGGGGGCTGAGGGGGATGTCGTGGCACTAGGGAGCGGGTGGGGGGGATGGGGGCTGAGGGGGATGTCGGGGCACTAGGGAGCGGGTGGGGGAGGGGATGGGGGCTGAGGGGGATATCGGGGCACTAGGGAGCGGGTGGGGGAGGGGATGGGGGCTGAGGGGGATGTCGGGGCACCAGGGAGCGGGTGGGGGAGGGGGGGCTGAGGGGGATGTCGGGGCACTAGGGAGCGGGTGGGGGAGGGCATGGGGGCTGAGGGGGATGTCGGGGCACTAGGGAGCGGGTGAGGGAGGGGGGGCTGAGGGGGATGTCGGGGCACGAGGGAGCGGGTGGGGAGGGGATGGGGGCTGAGGGGGATGTCGGGGCACTAGGGAGCGGGTGAGGGAGGGGGGGCTGAGGGGGATGTCGGGGCACTAGGGAGCGGGTGGGGGTGGGGATGGGGGCTGAGGGGGATGTCGGGGCACTAGGGAGCGGGTGGGGGAGGGGGAGCTGAGGGGGATGTCGGGGCACTAGGGAGCGGGTGGGGGGGGGCTGAGGGGGATGTCGGGGCACTAGGGAGCGGGTGGGGGAGGGGGGAGCTGACGGGGGATGTCGGGGCACTAGGGAGCGGGTGGGGGAGGGGATGGGAGCTGAGGGGGATGTCGGGGCACTAGGAGCGGGTGTGGGAGGGGGGGAGCTGAGGGAGATGTCGGGGCACTAGGTAGCGGGTGGGGAGGGGATGGGGGCTGAGGGGGATGTCGTGGCACTAGGGAGCGGGTGGGGGGGATGGGGGCTGAGGGGGATGTCGGGGCACTAGGGAGCGGGTGGGGGAGGGGATGGGGGCTGAGGGGGATATCGGGGCACTAGGGAGCGGGTGGGGGAGGGGATGGGGGCTGAGGGGGATGTCGGGGCACCAGGGAGCGGGTGGGGGAGGGGGGGCTGAGGGGGATGTCGGGGCACTAGGGAGCGGGTGGGGGAGGGCATGGGGGCTGAGGGGGATGTCGGGGCACTAGGGAGCGGGTGAGGGAGGGGGGGCTGAGGGGGATGTCGGGGGCACTAGGGAGCGGGTGGGGAGGGGATGGGGGCTGAGGGGGATGTCGGGGCACTAGGGAGCGGGTGAGGGAGGGGGGGCTGAGGGGGATGTCGGGGCACTAGAGAGCAGGTGGGGGTGGGGATGGGGGCTGAGGGGGATGTCGGGGCACTAGGGAGCGGGTGGGGGAGGGGGAGCTGAGGGGGATGTCGGGGCACTAGGGAGCGGGTGGGGGGGGGCTGAGGGGGATGTCGGGGCACTAGGGAGCGGGTGGGGGAGGGGGGAGCTGACGGGGGATGTCGGGGCACTAGGGAGCGGGTAGGGGAGGGGGGGAGATGAGGGAGAT
>NW_027055984.1:0-6197 GCF_011386835.1 Chrysemys picta bellii
CTGTTTTTGAGCAGCCCAGGTTGGGCATTACAACAGTCAGGCATTGCAAGGCACCCCAGGTTTCAGGGCAAGGGTGACACAGTCCCCCACTAGTCTAAACTGCACCCAGATATGTCACAGTGGGGATGGGTGGGAAATCCCTTCCTGACCCCTATTGGTGGCCAGCAGAAACCCTGAAGCATGAGGTTTTAGGAACATAAGACAAAAACCGGAAGTGATCCCCATGGCTGCTGAGCCCTGCCCCCCACCATGACAAACAATCTTGTCAGGTAATCACATTCTTAAATTTGTCCAGCTTGCTCTTAAAACTAAGGCCTTGGCTACACTTACCCGGTAGTTCGGCGGCGAGCGATCGAACTTCTGGGTTCGACTTATCGCATTTAGTCTGGACGCCATAAGTCGAACCCGGAAGTGCTCGCCGTCGACTGCGGTACTCCAGCTCGGCGAGAGGAGTACCGCGGAGTCGACGGGGGAGCCTGCCTGCCGAGTGTGGACCAAGGTAAGTTCGAACTAAGGTACTTCGAACTTCAGCTACGTTATTCACGTAGCTGAAGTTGCGTACCTTAGGCCAGGTCTACACTACCCCCCTAATTTGAAGTAAGGTACGCAACTTTAGCTACGTGAATAACGTAGCTGAAGTTCGAAGTACCTTAGTTCGAACTTACCTTGGTCCACACTCGGCAGGCAGGCTCCCCCGTCGACTCCGCGGTACTCCTCTCGCCGAGCTGGAGTACCGCAGTCGACGGCGAGCACTTCCGGGTTCGACTTATCGCGTCCAGACTAGACGCGATAAGTCGAACCCAGAAGTTCGATCGCTCGCCGCCGAACTACCGGGTAAGTGTAGCCAAGGCCTTAGTTCGAATTAGGGGGGTAGTGTAGACCTGGCCTAAGTTATTTGCCCTGACAACGCCAATTGAGAGGCTGTTCTAGAACTTCACCTCTCTGATGGTTATGTCTATTTGTTCTTGTGCCAGCATTGTCATTTAGCTTAAATAACTCACTTTTCTCCCGAAAGTATTTAGAGAGAGCAATGATATCCTCTCTCAGCCTTCTGTTCCCTAGACTAAGCAAGCCAAGCTCCTTCAGTCTCATAAGATAGGCCCGCCATTCCCCTGCTGATCCTAGTAGCTCTTCTCTGCTGTCACTATCGCATCATCACTGCCACATTGTACACTCCTTTCTTAATTGTCACACAGACATCCCATCACCCAAACAGAGGACTTTGAAGATGCTGAAATGTCAGACACACAGGATCCATCCAACATGTGACTTCACAAACAGAATCATCTGCTGTCAACTGACTACACAGACTGATAAAACTATTCACCCATGCAATATCATTGCCATGAAAAAATAGCATCAGCAGGTCACTCATTTCTGTTCTATAAGAGGTATGCAATGCTTTGGGTTTTTTGTTTTTTTTTTACAATTGATCTTAAGTCCCATAGGGTCAGCAAATATTCTATATTGGATGACCAGCTGTCTACTGTGGAAGAAGAGTGGACTTTATTTTAGGATTCTATCACAGAGTTTGCTGGACAAAAACTGGGATTTAAGAGAATAAAAAAACAATGTTGGATTACAGATGATACCGTCAAATTACGGGAAAGAAAGAAAGAGGCCTGTTGGAATGATCATAAGCAATGGTGGAATAGTATGACTCAGTGCTTTGAGGAAGCCTCTGAAAGACATGACCAGAAATGTAAATTTGAGATTTTGAACATCCTAACTGGTGTCCATTCTCGCAGCTTCTGCCAGTGAAGGACAAAAATTTAGCAAAGGTATAACAAGAGCCAATGGCTGGAAGTTGAGGCTAGATAAATTCAGAGAGGAAACAAAGGGTAAATTTCAAAGCGTGAGGGTAATTAACCATTGGCACAATTTATCAAGGGTTATGCTGGATTGTCCATCCCTGGCAATTTTAAATCAAGATGAAGTGTTTTTCTACAAGCTCTGCTCTAGGAATGATTGTGGGGCGGGTCTCTGGCCTGGGCTGTGCAGAAGCTCAGACTGAATGGTCCCTTTGGGCTTTGGAGACCGTGACTTATCATCCCCATGTAGAGGTGGAGATCCGAAATACAGAAAGAGTGACTTGCTCAGCATCATATATGGACTTGGGCTAATCAAAGCCTTGAACCCCCGTCTTAGGAAGCTAAGGCTAATGTTTGACCCACCAACCCATCCTCCCTTCCTGCTAAACAGTACCCTGAGATATGACTCATGCCTTTCTTTCAGGGTATGTCTACACTACGAAATTAGGTCGAATTTATAGAAGCCGGTTTTATAGAAATTGGTTGTATACAGCCGATTGTGTGTGTCCCCACATAAAATGCTCTAAGTGCATGAAGTCGGCGGACCGCGTCCACAGTACCAAGGCTAGCGTCGAGTTCCAGAGTGTTGCACTATGGTTAGCTATCCCACAGTTCCCACAGTCTCCGCCGCCCATTGGAATTCTGTGTTGAGATCCCAATGACAGAATGATGGAAAACAGTGTCGCGGGGGGTTCTGGGTACATGTCGTCAGGCACCTCCCTCTCCGTCAGAGCAACGGCAGACAATCGATTCGCGCCTTTTTACCTGGGTTACCTGTGCAGACAACATACCACGCCAAGCATGGAGCCCGCTCAGCTCAGCTCACCGTCACCATATGTCCTCTGGGTCCCGACAGACGTGGTACTGCATTGCTACACAGCAGCAGCTAATTGCCTTTTGGCAGTAGATGGTGCAGTATGACTGGTAGCCTTCATCGGCAATCTGGGTGCTGGCAGACGTGGGGCTGGCAGACGTGGGGCTGCATTGCACACAGCAGCAGCCCCTTGCCTTTTGGTAGAAGATGGTATATTACGATTGATATCCGTTGTTGTGGTACTGCAGTGGCTGTCATTCATGGGCACCTGGGCAGTCTCGACGATGATGGCTATCAGTCGTAGTATGCTATTTTCTGCCAAGCGCCCAGTATTTTCTGCCAAGCACCCAGAAGATGACGAGGGCTATCAGTCATGCTGCACCGTCGTCTGCCAGCTTAAGATGTAAAAAATAGATTTGTTCTGTATTCATTTGCTTCCCCCTCCCCCCGTGAAATCAACGGCCTGCTAAACCCAGGGTTTTGAGTTCAATCTTTGGGGGGGGGGGGCATTCTGTGTGACAATTGTTTGTGTTTCTCCCTGATGCACAGCCACCTTTATTGATTTTAATTCCCTGTACCTGTATGCCATGTCGTCACTCGCCCCTCCCTCCCTCCCTCCTTCAGTCAGATACTAGTTTCGCGCCTTTTTTCAGCCCAGACGCCATAGCACTGTGATCATGGAGCCCGCTCAGATCACCGCGGCAATTATGAGCACTATGAACACCATGCGCATTGTCCTGGAGTATACGCAGAGCCAGGACATGCCAAAGAAAACCAGGACCAGCTGAGGAGGCGACTGCAGCGCGGCGACGAGAGTGATGAGGAAATTGACATAGACATAGACCTCTCACAAAGTACAGGCCCCAGCAGTGTGCAAATCATGGTGTTACTGGGGCAGGTTCATGCCAATTCTGGGACCGGGAAACAAGCACAGACTGGTGGGACCGCATCGTGCTGCAGGTGTGGGACGATTCCCAGTGGCTGCGAAACTTTTGCATGCGTAAGGGCACTTTCATGGAACTTTGTGACTTGCTTTCCCCTGCCCTGAAGCGCCAGAATACCAGGATGAGAGCAGCCCTCACAGTTGAGAAGCGAGTGGCGATAGCCCTGTGGAAGCTTGCAACGCCAGACAGCTACCGGTCAGTCGGGAATCAATTTGGAGTGGGCAAATCTACTGTGGGGGCTACTGTGATCCAAGTTGCCAGGGCAATGAAAGACCTGGTGATCTCAAGGGTAGTGACTCTGGGAAACGTGCAGGCCACAGTGGATGGTTTTGCTGAAATGGGATTCCCAAACTGTGGTGGGGCGATAGACGGAACCCATATCCCTATCTTGGCACCGGAGCACCAAGCCACCAACTACATAAACCGCAAGGGGTACTTTTCAATGCTGCTGCAAGCCCTGGTGGATCACAAGGGACGTTTCACCAACATCAACGTGGGATGGCCGGGAAAGGTACATGATGCTCGCGTCTTCAGGAACTTTGGTCTGTTTCGAAAGCTGGAGGAAGGGACTTTCTTCCCGGACCAGAAAATAACCATTGGGGATGTTGAAATGCCTATGGTTATCCTTGGGGACCCAGCCTACCCCTTAATGCCAATGCCGGTTTGATGTGAGAGATCACTCACGCAGTGCCAGGCAACAGATTTCAGCTTGCAGGCAGCCATGGAAAGCCACAGTCTTTTGGCTTTTTTCACCTTCTTAACATGTGGGAATGGTTTCAAACTGTAGCGCCCTCATTTCCCATACCAAGCACCCGTTGGGTTGGCCATTTAAAATGGGTTTGCAATGTAAAAGGAGGGGCTGCGGTTCCCGGGTTAACATGCAGCACAAACCCAACTAACCCCCCCTCCCTCCCAACACCCAATTCTCTGGGATGATCACTTCACCCCTCCCCCCACCGCGTGGCTAACAGCGGGGAACATTTCTGTTCAGCAGAGCAGGAATGGGCACCTCTGAATGTCCCCTTAATAAAATCACCCCATTTCAACCAGGTGACCGTGAATGATATCACTCGCCTGAGGATAACAAAGGGAGATAAGGAATGGATGTTGTCTGCATGCCAGCAAACACCGGGACCATACGCTGCCATGCTTTGTTATGCAATGATTCCAGACTACGTGCTACTGGCCTGGCGTGGTAAAGTGTCCTACCATGGTGGACGGGATAAGGCAGCCCTCCCCAGAAACCTTTTGCAAAGGCTTTGGGAGTACATGAAGGAGAGCTTTCTGGAGATGTCCCTGGAGGATTTCTGCTCCATCCCCATACACGTTAACAGACTTTTCCAGTAGCTGTACTGGGCGCGATTGCCAGGGCAAATTAATCATTAATCATTAAACACACTTGCTTTTACCTTGCTGCTGTGAGCTATCCACATTATCTTCATCCTCCTCTTCCTCGTACCCCGAACCCTCTTCCCTGTGTGTTTCTCCAGTGAAGGAGTCATAGCACACGGTTGGGGTAGTGGTGGCTGCACCCCCTAGAATGGCATACAGCTCCGCGGAGAAGCGGCATGTTTGCGGCTGTGCCCCGGACCTTCCGTTTGCCTCTCTGGCTTTGTGGTAGGCTTGCCTTAGCTCCTTAATTTTCACGCGGCACTGCTGTGCGTCCCTGTTATGGCCTCTGTCCTTCATGGTCTTGGAGACCTTTTCTAATATTTTGCCATTTCTTTTACTGCTACGGAATTCAGCTAGCACTGATTCATCTCCCCATATGGCGAGCAGATCCCGTACCTCCCGTTCGGTCCATGCTGGAGCTCTTTTGCGATCCTGGGACTCCATCACAGTTACCTGTGCTGATGAGCTCTGCGTGGTCACCTGTGCTCTCCACGCTGGGCAAACAGGAAGTGAAATTCAAACGTTCGCGGGGGTTTTCCTGTCTACCTGGTCAGTGCGTCTGAGTTGAGAGTGCTGTCCAGAGCGGTCACAATGAAGCACTGTGGGATAGCTCCCAGAGGCCAATAACATCGAATTCCGTCCACACTACCCCAATTCTGACCCGCTAAGGCCGATTTTATCGCTAATCCCCTCGTCGGAGGTGGAGTAAAGAAACCGGTTTAAAGGGCCCCTTAAGTCGAAAGAAAGGGCTTTGTCGTGTGAACGTGTCCAGGCTTAATTCGATTTAACGCTGCTAAAGTCGACCTAAACTCGTAGTGTAGACCAGGCCTCAGAAAGTGCTCTGTCTCAGAAGAGAGGCAATCCACATGGAGATTATGACTGGCTCACTTTAAGGCATAGGAAATTACTAATGTAAACTGTGCTTAAAGAAACCTGTCACTACCCATTTTGCATCTAGCCCTGTGGTTTAGTTTGTATTGCACAGCAGCGTGGATGCTCATTATAGTACGCCTAGGATTTGCTTCTTTGCCGATGCCACTTGCTGTTATTTTGGCCGGCTTTGAGAAACGTGTGTGTCTTTGTGCCAAGGAGACACTCATTTGGGGCAAAAGCTCACACTCTCATATTGGTCCAAAGCACACCCATGGGGCTTCCCAATGTTTAATTTGACATTAAAATGTTACTGGCCATAAAGCCCTCTCCATTATTTGCTTCTTCGCTAGATGGATGAATTTC
>NW_027055985.1:0-6192 GCF_011386835.1 Chrysemys picta bellii
CATCCCCTCCCCCACCCCCTTTCTGCTCCCTAGAGCCCCGACATCCCCCTCAGCCCCCATCCCCTCCCCTCCCCCACCTGCGCCCTAGAGCCCCCCACACCCCCCTCAGCCCCAATCCCTCCCCTGCCCCACCCGCTCCCTAGAGCCCCCGACATCCCCCTGAGCCCCCACCCGCTCCCTAGAGCCCCGACACCCCCCTCAGCCCCCATCCCCTCCCCCACCCGCTCCCTAGAGCCCCGACATCCCCCTCAGCCCCCATCCCCTCCCCCACCCGCTCCCTAGAGCCCCGACATCCCCCTCAGCCCCAATCCCCTCCCCTACCCGCTCCTAGAGCCCCGACATCCCCTCAGCCCCCCATCCCCTCCCCCACCTGCTCCCTAGAGCCCCGACATCCCCCATCCCCTCCCCCACCCGCTCCCTGCTCTGTAGGGCCCTGACATTCTCTGCGGGCCAGAGGGGCACTGGGCATGGGAGTTGCCAGGCATAAGGGGGTGGGGGTAATGGGCGGGGGATAGTATGACAGAGCACGCTGGCGGGGCTGGGTGGGCCAGTGGCCTCTGGCGGGGCTGCGTGGACCGTGGCCGTACCTCCCTTCTCCCCCCATGCCTTGCCCCTGGCCAGCCACTCACTCTGGGGATCAACCCCCCTCGTGCCATGCCCCATTCCCCCATGGGAGCCCACAAATCTGTTTGGCGCCGGCCCTACAAAAGGTTAATCGGGCCCTTTCCACGCTTCCTTGTGCTGGGCAGTGCGTGGACAATCGGAGGGACAGCAGGATGATGTGGAGATAGATGAGTGTGTGAGGCAGGCAGATGGATGAAGGGGTGTGTGGCATACAGTGGGGGCTGGTCCTGTCATCTGCTGCCCCCGTCTGACTCCGCCCCTGTCTCTCGCAGGCAGCACTCAGCAGAGTGTGGCTCTGTAGCGTTACACTGGTGCCTACATCCAGTGCGTACACCTGGGCGTAATGTGCTCCTGGAGAGCTCGGGCAGGGACAAGCGTGGGGCTCACGGCTGCTGAACCAGCTACTCCAGAGATTGCCACAGATCTCACCCCCCTTGGGCAGCAAGATCCTGGCCGGGGGTTCCTTGTCCCTCCTCGCAGCCAAAGCAGCCTGCTCAGAACAGAGACCGAGGTCACCTGCCCCCGCCCAGCCTGGCTGGAGCTGCTCCAGCCCCAAATTGCTGGTATCCAGCCTGGCTGGAGTTGATTTGATGTCCTAGCGGAGTCCGTTCTTTCTCCCAGGTAGATTATGATTTTCCCCACTGCGGTTAGTTGCTCTTTCTCTGCTTCCCCATAGTCCCTCCCCAGAGTCTGTCACTGCTTCACCTAAAAGCTGCTTCCCCTTTGGGGCAGTGTGTTCTGGGGTCTCTGCTGGCAGCAGGGACACTGCTCTGGCTTTGGGCAGGTGCTTGGCAAGGTAGGGTTGTAACTTAGAGCTTTCTTCAGCAGAAACTTTAGTAAAATTAGCCTTTGCCTCATTTCTGAAAGTGCAGAATAACACCCAGGCACACGCCTGCTCCCCGGGGGTATGTGTGGGTAGGTGTCAGGGTGCAGTGCCCCCTGCTGCCCAGGTGGGCTAGTGCCATATGTGTATCTCCCCCCCAACACTGTAATAGTGACCCCTGCTGGCCAGGCACGGGAGTGCCCTGTCTGTGCCTTCTTGTTGGAGCAGTGACCCCTGGTGGCCAGGTGCGGCAATGCCTGGCATGTATCCCCCCTATTGTTGCTGCAGCGACCTCTGGTGGCCACTGATGGCAGTTGCCTATGTGACCCCACCACTACCATTGCGCCTCTGATGGTTGGTGGCTGGGTGAGGCAGCACCCTGTATGTATATCAGCCATTGGGGCAGTGCGCTCTGGGTATCCCACGCTCATCTCGGTGACGCGTGTTGCCCAGGTGGGGCCGTCCCCTGTGTGTATTTACACACCCCAGCCCCTGCACTGGGGTAGTGACCACTGGTAGCCAGAGGAGTCGGTACCCTAGGCCAAACCGGACAGTCCCTCCGCAAAAGAATAAATGGACACAAATCGGACATCAGGAATGGTAACATACATAAGCCAGTAAGTGAACACTTCAATCTCCCTGATCATTCTATTACGGATTTAAAAGTCACTATCATTGAACAAAAAAACTTCAGAAACAGACTTCAAAGAGAAACAGCAGAACTAAAATTCATTTGCAAATTCAACACCATTAATCTGGGCTTGAATAGGGACTGGGAGTGGCTGGCTCATGACAGAAGCAGTTTTCCTCTTCTGGAATTGACACCTCCTCATCTATTATTGGGAGTGGACTACATCCACCCTGATTGAATTGGCCCTGTCAACACTGGTTCTCCACTTGTGAAGTAACTCCCTGCTCTCCATGTGTCAGTATGTAATCCCTGCTTCTGTAACTTTCACTCTATGCATGCAAAGAAGTGAGGTTTTTACCCACGAAAAGTTATGCCCAAATAAATCTGTTAGTCTTTAAGGTGCCACCAGACTCCTTGTTGTTTTTGTAGATACAGACTAACATGGCTACCCCCTGATACTTGCCCTAGGTATGTTCTTCACCTCCCCCAAGGTGGCAGGGGCCTGGGTGTCAGGCAGTGCCTGGGTATCTTCCAACCCCATTGTGGCCGTGAGTCGTGCTCCTGGTGTGCGTCACTCCCCCACTAGGGATGTGCCCTGGTGGCCACGTGGGGCAGTGCCCTGTGTGTAGCCCCCCGTCACCCTCTGTGCCAGGTATGGCAGGCACTGATCCCTGTGGGGCAGTGCCCTCTGTGTATCCCCCAACTGGGGCAGTGACCCCTGCTGGCCAGCTTGGGCAGTGCCCTGTGTGTGTGTGTCCTATTTGGGTAGTGACCCCTGGGGGCTAAGTGAGGCAGTGGTCTTTGATTTCCTCTTCTCTCCACACACACACACACACACACACACACACACCCCTCCCTCTCTCTCTCTCTCTCTGTCTGACACAGTGCCCCCGTTGGCCAGTTGGGGCACTACCCGATGTGTATCTCTACTAATTGGAGCAGTGACCTCCTGGTGGTGGCCTGGTGTGCCAGTGCCTTATTGGTATCTCCCTCCCCCCCCAACACACCATTTCATTCCCCTTCCACCACCATTGCAGCAGTGACCCCTGGTGGCCAGGTGAGGCAGTGCCCTGCATGTATCCCCCCAACCAGTGCCCAGTGTGTGACCTCTAGTAGCCATGTGGGGCAGTGACCTGTGTGTACCATCTCCACTGGAACAGTGACCGCTGGTGTCTTGGTGCTAAGATGCAGCCACCTCTGGGTTACACAGTGGGGCTGTTTATAGGCCAGTGGGGACAGGCCCTCTCTGTTCCAGGAAGTAGGGGAATGGCTGGGACTCGGGGCAGAGCGCTCCATCTTGTATGTACATGTGACGCACTGAGCACCTTTCCCCGACGTGAAGAAGACCCTGTGTGGCTCCAAAGCTGGTCCAGTAACAGGTATCACCTCACCTGCCTTGTCTCCCTGGTATTCTGCAAGTGTCCAACTTCCCCTTCGCTGCTGTTGTCCAACCCCCCCCAGGCAACACCCCCCAGGTCCCTTCACCTGCCAAACCTCCCCTGGACCCTGAGCACGACTCCAACCCTGGGGGGGCTCCCCACCTGCAAACCCTATGGAGCCTGCTCCAAGGAGGGGAGGGGAATCCTGGGGCCACAAAGTCAGTCACGGGGTTGAGGCTGCCCCTGGAAGGAGAAGCGGGGTGGGAGGGGAGAGAAGAGTGAAGCAATGCATGCTGGGAAGTAGACTCGTAGAACTGGAAGGGACCTCGAGGGGTCTCTAGTCCAGTCCCCTGCACTCAAGGCAGGACAAAGTATTATCTAGACCAGCCCTGACAGGTGTTTGTCCAACCCGCTCTTCAAACTCCCCAAGGATGGAGATTCCACAACCTCCCTGGGCAATTTATTCCAGTGCTTTACCACTCTGACTGTTAGAAAGTTTTTCCTAATGTCCAACCTAAACCTCCCTTGCAGCAGTTTAAGCCCTTTGCTTCTTGTCCTATCCTCAGAGGTTAAGAAGAACAATTTTTCTCCCTCCTCCTTGTAACAACCTTTTAGGTACTTGAAAACTGTTGTTATGACGCCTCTCAGTCTTTTCTTCTCCAGACTAAACAAAATCAATTTTTTCAGTCTTCTCTCAAAGCTCATGTTTTCTAGACCTTTAATCATTTTTGTTGCTCTTCTCTGGACTTTCGCCAATTTGTCCACATCTTTCCTGCAATGTGGCTCCCAGAATCGGACACAATGCTCCAGCTGAGGCAGAATTAGCGAAGAGTAGAGCGAAAGAATTACTTCTCGTGTCTTGCTTACAATACTCCTGCTAATACATCCCAGACTGATGTTAGCTTTTTTTGCAACAGCGTTACACTGTTAACTCATATTTAGTTTGTGATTCATTATGACCCTCCGAGATCCCTTTCCGCAGTACTTCTTCCTAGGCAGTCATTTCCCATTCTGTAGGTGTGCAACTGATTGATTGTTCCTTCCTAAGTGGAGCACTTTGCATTTGTCCTTATTGAATTCCATCCTGTTTACTTCAGACCATTTCTCCAGTTTGTCCAGATCATTTTGAAGTTTAATCTTATCCTCCAAAGCACTTGCTCCCAGCTTGGTATCGTCCGCAGGCTTTATAAGTGCACTCTCTATGCCATGATCTACATCGTTGATGAAGATATTGATGTAGCGTCTCCCCGGGGCTCTATCTCCCCTCAGCCATATCGAGGGTGGTGTGGTGTCTCCTGCCTCCATCTCCCATCAGCCACTGTGAGGCCCATGGCACCATGGGAGTGGTTGTGTCTCCTGCCTCCATTTCCTGTCAGCCACTGCAATGCCCGGCCCAGACTTCCCATTTCCGGTGCGAGTCCGGAAGCAGAAGTTTCCATGATGTGGTGCCGGGAAGGGTGATGCTGTTGTCAGGAGAAAGCAGGAGGAGTAGGTGGGGTCCGTGCTACCGTGGGGAAGTGCTGTCCTTGCTGTGAAAGGGCCCAGCCGTTATGGGAGATGTCGTCTCCCTGCCCTGCCATGCTCTGCACCAGCCCCTGCCTGTCACAGGAGGTGCAGGCTACAGGCTGCGGAGCTGCAGCTGGGAACCCCACAGCCCAACGTGTGTCAGGCACCCCCATTCTCAATGCCCCTAGTCCCTGCCGCCACCCCACCCCATCAGTTATAGAATAGGAGGTAATTTAACTTCCGCTCACTGTTCCCGGTTGGACTCTCATAGATCTCTTACCGGAGCATCTTAACTTCCGCTCACTGTTCCCGGTTGGACTCTCATAGAACACAAATTGGGAAACAGATTTTTTTTCCAGTGGCCATTTACCACTGGTGGTGTATGTGATGGAGGCTTTACAGAGTAGGTAGATCATACCATGCGTTGACTTTTGCTGCTGCTATGTGTTAACCCTTCTTGTACAATATCCATCAAAATAATAGTAAACAAGACACCAAAAAACACACAACATAATTTTGGTCGTGACAGTAGACCATTGGTGTTCTAGGTTGTTCTGCTGGCACCAGCTTGCCTGTAGAGTGTCTGAAAAACAAAAGAAGCTTTTCCTAGCCCCTCCCTCCCCTCGTGGGGACAGATTATTGCTTAAAAATCTCTCTCTTTTACAAATCTAGTTGCTGATTGCAAGAAAAACAGAGGAATTACCTCCGTACTTTCCTGTGATTTGTTTTATAGACAGGCCAGATTTCAATGGCTTCTACCCTTAAAGAAAAGGGTGAATTATCCTATTGTTCATTTATGAAATTCAGGAGGTGGTGTACCTCAGTTTCCCTTCTTGTACAGCAGACCAGGTTTGTAGTGGCTTCTCTGCTGTGCCAAGCTTTAAGTTTATTCACAGGTAATAGCTGAGAGTATTACTATGAGATCTTTGAACATGAGATTTGTTTTCAATTACCATTTTTAGCATGCTTAAAATTACACACCTTATACATTGTTACAAGGTTACTCACTAGCATTTATTTCAAGGTTTAATATTGTGACAGTCTGATTACTTAGAGCCACTGCAAGGCTGGCTGTTTCTGACATTGCTTCTTTTGTACATTTCACCCCTGCTCTTGCTTCAGAGGTACACTGTCTTTTAACTTGTTGTGTCCCTCCTGCAGTACTTAGCTGCTAAGTATTACCAAAGTGAAAAAAAAGAAAAAGATCCACAATCTCTCTCCATTTTCCC
>NW_027055986.1:0-6191 GCF_011386835.1 Chrysemys picta bellii
ATACAGAATGGGAAATGACTGCCTAGGAAGGAGTACTGCAGAAAGGGATCTGGGGGGGTCATAGTGGATCACAAGCTAAATATGAGTTAACAGTGTAACGCTGTTGCAAAAAAAGCGAACATCAGTCTGGGATGTACTAGCAGGAGTATTGTAAGCAAGACACGAGAAGTAATTCTTCCGCTCTACTCCGCGCTGATTACGTGTCAGCTGGAGCACTGTATCCAGTTCTGGGCTCCACATTGCAGGAAAGATGTGGACAAATTGGCGAAAGTCCAGAGAAGAGCAACAAAAATGATTAAAGGTCTAGAAAACATGAGTTTTGAGGGAAGATTGAAAAAACTGGGTTTGTTTAGTCTGGAGAAGAGAAGACTGAGAGGCGACATAACAACAGTTTTCAAGTACCTAAAAGGTTGTTACAAGGAGGAGGGAGAAGAATTGTTCTTCTTAACCTCTGAGGATAGGACAAGAAGCAAGGGGCTTAAACTGCAGCAAGGGAGGTTTAGGTTGGACATTAGGAAAAACTTCCTAATTGTCAGGATGGTTAAGCTCTGGAATAAATTGCCTAAGGAGATTGTGGAATCTCCATCCTTGGGGAGGTTGAAGAGCGGATTGGACAAACACCTGTCAGGGCTGGTCTAGATAATACTTCGTCCTGCCTTGAGTGCAGGGGACTGGACTAGAGACCTCTCGAGGTCCCTTCCAGTTCTACGATTCTATCTCCCAGCATGCATTGCTTCACTCTTCTCTCCCCTCCCACCCCGCTTCTCCTTGCAGAGGCAGCCTCAACCGCATGACTGAGTTTGTGGCCCCAGGTTTCCCCTCCCGTCCTCGGAGCAGGCCCCCCAGGCTCCATAGGGTTTGCAGGTGGGGAGCCCCCCCAGGGTTGGGGTCGGGCTCAGGGTCCAGGGGAGGTTTGGCAGGTGAAGGGACCTGGGGGTGTTGCCTGGGGGGGTTGGAGAGCAGCAGCGAAGGGGAAGTTGGACACTTGCAGAATGGAAGACAGGGAGACAAGGCTAGTGAGGTGATATCTGTTACTGGACCAGCTTTGGAGCCACACAGGGTCTTCTTCACGTCGGGGAAAGGTGCTCAGCGCGTCTGTCATAACTATAAAGGGAAGGGTATCAGCTGTCCTGTGTACAGTACTATAAAACCCCTCCTGGCCAGAGACTCCAAAATCCTTTTCCCTGTAAAGGGTTAAGAAGGTCAGGTAACCTGGCTGGCATCTGAACCAAAGAACCAATAAGGGGACAAGATACTTTCAAATCTTGGTGGGGGGAAGGCTTTTGTTTGTGCTCTTTGTTTGGGTTGTTGTTCGCTCTTGGGACTGAGAGGGACCAGACATCAATCCAGGTTCTCCACATCTTTCTAAACAAGTCTCTCCTATTTCAAACTTGTAAGTAAATAGCCAGGCAAGGCGTGTTAGTTTTCCTTTGTTTTCTCAACTTGTAAATGTACCTTTTACTAGAGTGTTTATCTTTGTTTGCTATACTTTGAACCTGAGGCTAGAGGGAGGTCCTCTGAGCTCTTTAAGTCTGATTACCCTGTAAAGTTATTTTCCATACTAATTTTACAGAAATAATTTTTACCTTTTTCTTTAATTAAAAGCCTTCTTTTTAAGAACCTGATTGATTTTTCCTTGTTTTTAAATCCAAGGGGGTTGGATCTGTATTCACCAGAAGTTGGTGAAAGAAGGAGGGGAGATGGTTAATTTCTCCTTGTTTTAAGATCCCAGGGGGGTTGAATCTGTATTCACCAGGAGTTGGTGGGAGAAGGAGGGGGAATGGTTCATTTCTCCCTGCTTTAAGATCCAAGGGGTTTGGATCTGTATTTACCAGGGAATTGGTGAAGAGTTTCTCAAGGCTTCCCAGGGAAGGGAATCCATTTGGGAATGGTGGCAGTGGACCAGATCTAAGCTGGTAGTTAAGCTTAGAAGTCTTCATGCAGGCCCCCACATTTGTACCCTAAAGTTCAAAGTGGGGAAGCAGCCTTAACAGCATCACACGTACATACAAGGTGGAGCGCTCAGCCCCGAGTCCCAGCTATTCCCTACTTCCTGGAACAGAGGGGGCCTGTCCCCACTGGCCTATAAACAGCCCCACTGTGTAACCCAGAGGTGGCTGCATCTTAGCACCAAGACACCAGCGGTCACTGCTCTAGTGGAGATGGTACACACAGGCCACTGCCCCACGTGGCTACCAGAGGTCACAGACTGGGCACTGGTTGGGGGGATACACGCAGGGCACTGCTGCACCTGGCCACCAGGGGTCACTGCTGCAATGGTGGTGGTAGGGGAATGAAACAGGCCACTGCCTGAAGTGGCCACTACCACAATGGTGTGTGTGTGGGGGGAGGGAGATACCAAGAGGGCACTGCCACACCAGGAGGTCACTGCTCCAATCACTAGAGATACACATCGGGTAGTGCCCCAACTGGCCAACAGGGGGCACTGTGTCAGACAGAGAGAGAGAGGGAGAGGGGTGTGTGTGTGGAGAGAAGAGGAAATCAAAGGCCACTGCCTCACTTAGCCCCCAGGGGTCACTACCCAAATAGAACACACACACACACATGGCACTGCCCCAGCTGGCCAGCAGGGGTCACTGCCCCAGTTGGGGGATACACAGAGGGCACTGCCCCACGGGCATGCAGGGATCAGTGCCTGCCATACCTGGCACAGAGGGTGAGGGGGAGCTACACACACGGCACTGCCCCACGTGGCCAACAGGGCACATCCCTAGTGGGGAGTGACGCACACCAGGAGCAGGGCTCACGGCCACAATGGCGTTGGAAGATACGCAGGCACTGCCTGACACCCAGGCCCCTGCCCCCTTGGGGGAAGTGAAGAACATACCTAGGGCACCGACTCCTCTGGCTACCAGTGGCCACTGCCCCAGTGCAGGGGCTGGGGTGTGTAAATACACACAGCGGACAGCCCCGCCTGGGCAACACGCTTCACTGAGATGAGTGTGGGATACGCAGAGGGCACTGCCCCAATGGCTGATATACATACAGGGCCCTGCCTCACCCAGCCACCAACCGTCACAGGCGCAATGGTAGTGGTGGGGTCACATAGGCAACTGCCATCAGTGGCCACCAGGGGTCACTGCTCCAACAAGAAGGCACTGACAGGGCACTCCCGTGCCTGGCCAGCAGGGATCACTATCACAGTGTTGGGGGAGAGATACACATATGGCACTATCCCATCTGGGCAGCAGGGGGCACTGCACCCTGACACCTACCCACACATATCCCCGGTGAGCAGGGGGGTGCCTGGGTCTTATTCTGCACTTTCAGAAATGAGGCAAAGGCTAATTTTACTAAAATTTCTGCTGAAGAAAGCTCTAAGTTACAACCCTACCTTGCCGAGCACCTGCCCAAAGCCAGAGCAGTGTCCCTGCTGCCAGCAGAGACCCCAGAACACACAGCCCCAAAGGGGAAGAAGCTTTTAGGCCAAGCAGTGACAGACTCTGGGGAGGGGCTATGGGGAAGCAGAGAAAGAGCAACTAACCACAGTGGGGAACGGACTCCGCTAGGACATCAAACCAACTCCAGCCAGGCTGGATACCAGCAATTCGGGGCTGGAGCAGCTCCAGCCAGGCTGGGCGGGGGCAGGTGACCTCGGTCTCTGTGCTGAGCAGGCTGCTTTGGCTGATAGGAGGGACAAGGAACCCCCGGCCAGGGTCTTGCTGCCCAAGGGGGGGGGGGGGAGGGAGATCTGTGGCAATCTCTGGAGTAGCTGGTTCAGCAGCCGTGAGCCCCACGCTTGTCCCTGCCCGAGCTCTCCAGGAGCACATTACGCCCAGCTGTACGCACTGGATGTAGGCACCAGTGTAACGCTACAGAGCCACTCTCTGTTGAGTGCTGCCTGCGAGAGACAGGGGCGGAGTCAGATGGGGCAGCAGATGACAGGGCCAGCCCCCACTGTATGCCACACACCCCCATCCATCTGCCTGCCTCACACACTCATCGATCTCCACATCATCCTGCTGTCCCTCCGATTGTCCATGCACTGCCCAGCACAAGGAGGTGTGGACAGGGCCCGATTAACCTTTTGTAGGGCCGGCGCCAAACACATTTGTGGGCTCCCATGGGGGAATGGGGCATGGCACGAGGGGGGTTGATCCCCAGAGTGAGGGGCTGGCCAGGGGCAAGGCGCGGGGGGAGAGGGGAGGTACAGCCACGGTCCACGCAACCCCGCCAGAGGCCACTGGCCCACCCAGCCCTGCTCTGCCAGCGTGCTCTGCCATACTGCCCCCCGCCCATTACCCCCACCCCCTTATTCCTGAGGAAATTCAGCACCAAAACATTCAAAATTCTGTGCACTATTTTAAAATTCTGCAAATTTTATTTGTCAATAAATAAACGTGGAAGCTGCAGCCTGGCAGGGGGAGCCCAGGCCACTGGCTGCATGCAGGTGGGAGATCACCCTGCAGCCTCCCCACTCCCTTCCCAGGACAGGGACTCGACAGTGAGGCTGCACCGGACCCTGACACAGTGTAAGGGATGGGCCTGCCCCAGAAATACCTTTGGGCACTGCCCCTCTGCGCCAGGTGCACCAGGTGTGGGAGGCAGGCTCAGCCCAGCAGGATGCAAGTGTGGAGGGGCTCAGTGTGGGGGGATCCAGGTGGGGCTAACAGGGTTCTGGGTGGAGCAGTCGGGGTGCAGGTGGCTCAGTGGGGGATCTGGATGCACAGGGGCTCGTTGGGGGATGGAGCAGTGGGACTCTGTAGAGGGGTCCAGGTGAAGGTGCTTGGGGTTCAGCAGGGGGTGTCTAGGTGTGGGGAGCTCAGCGGGAGGGTGGGTGCAGGGGAGGTGGGGCTCATTGGGGTAGGGGTCCAAGTGCAGCTGGCTGGGGCTTTGTGGGGTGGGTGTCCGGGGGCTCGTCGGGGTGGTACAGATGCAGGGGAAGTGGGGCTAGTCAGGGGGAGGGTTCGATGGGGCTGCTTAACTGGCGAGCCTCAGCTGCTGCCAAGGGGATGCTGCATGCCGGACTCCCGGTTTTCCCCTGTCTCCGCATCCCCCATTCCCTTCTCTTTCCCATCCCATGCCCCTTCCCCACTGCCCATCTCCTCCTCATCCCACCCCCTTCCTTCCCTACTGCTTATTTCCCACACCCCCACCCCAGCACATGCACATGCACTCCCTGCTGTACAGAGAACAGGATGGCCCCTCCCAGCACACAGACGGGGAGCACCACCGGCACTAGGACCCAAAAGGCTGTATCCACCTGCAAAGTCAGCAGAACTGAACAGCCCCCTCTTTCCGCCGGGCAGTTCTGTGGGGACTCCCCAGACCCAGCTCCTACAGCCAATCCAGCAGCAATCCCTCATGGACCCAACCTACTGCTAGGGAGCAAACACCACTGCTGGCCAGAGAGATGAACAGCCCCCACAAATGACATCATCATCTCCCTTGAATCCACAGCTAGTCAGGAAACCCTTTTTCTTGTTTTTTTTTTAAAACAAACCCACACCCAGCTAACGGGAAGTCCCTGCCTGGAGCCAAGGGGGCTGTGACCAGAGCCCTCACCAAACCAGACACTGGTCTCACAGACAGTGACAGCTGCTCCGCTCCCAGCTGGACAAGTCTTGCCTGACATCAACAACGCTTGCGCTCTCGCTCGCTTTCCATCTCACCACCGAGACGGAGTCTGTCCCCCACCCCCACCACACACTTCTTTTCCCTTGGTGCCAAACACAACACAAGAAGGAAAAACAAAAGTTATCATCGCAATCTGCCGTGATGGCCAGACTCTCCTTCTCGCATCTCCCACACCCCAGGGCTCTACCCTGAACCCCCTTCCCATGATGTTGTCAGAGCTACAATTAGAAAGCACCCCACTGCACCTGCACCCAACAGAGTCACTCTGCACAGGAGAGTCTTGTCCCTTCCACAGTCCACTAGTCTTAACCCCACAGAGCCCCAGGCCCAGCTAGGATGCACCTTATTGTTCTTTAGTACTGGGGCTCTTGTCCTCTCCTTCCTCTCCCTCTTGGACTCCATCTGTGAGAGAGGACTGGGAAGTGTTACAGACACAGAGACCCTCCCCCAGCTCTCTCTGTGCCCTGGGCTCACACCTGTTGTCTCCCAAGTCCTTGGCGCTGTCCAGCATGTCTCCCTCCACAGAAGTCACCTGGTGTCATCTTAGACTCCATCTTCATATTACTCTTCTCCTTCCCAGAGCTTCTGCTCTG
>NW_027055987.1:0-6168 GCF_011386835.1 Chrysemys picta bellii
GCACCAAGAAAAAATAAATAATTGAGTAACTCACAAATCCAATGGAGCAGGAAGGAAAAGGATCTGCAACCTGAGCTCCAGAGCGACAGTTCCCAGGGCTGTGACTGGGAGAACAAGTGGCAATTTTCCTTTCAGGGTAGATGTTCCAGCATGTTGCCTGCCCAGAACTGAGCCCCGAGATGGCAAACAGGGTTCGTTGCCCGGTGTGCTTGGCACCAATAAAGACACCGAGGGGAGAAAGCAAGCCAAGTTTATTTCAGAGCTCTGAAATGGCACTAGGAGACCAGCACGTCTCAAATCAAGTGCAGCACATACAAATAATTTTTTCCCTTTTATAATCCAAGCCGTTTCTATGCAAGCCTTTGTCTATTTCACCCTTACCCCTCCCTTCCAGACAACAGTTACAGCAGGTACACAGTGTGCATGTTAGAAACTTTCCCTTCGCCTGCTTATCTCTTGGCCTTGCAAGGCCTGTGCAGCAGTCTTCCCCCATCTTATCTCTACAAGTTTTGCTAGTGTGAACAAAACCACAGCTGTCTGCTAGAAAAGCTGACCCTTACATTTGTGCTTCAGCATGTAAGTAGTTAACACAGAAGTAGGTGAGAGTTCACAAGATGGAGTCACTGTGGCTCACAGACCCAGAGCAGAAGAGCTTCATCGGCACTTTTGGCCTTCCACTCTCCTGAGTTACCTGGTAGCTATGCCTAGTGACACCAACAAGCGCATAATCCCCAGAGCTCTGCCCCAGACCTGCCCCCACTCCAAACCTTCCCCTAAGGCCCCCTCCCCGTTCTGCCTCTTCCTGCCCCCTCCCCGCCTCTTCCATCCCCTGCTCTGCCCCACCTCTTGCTGCCCCATTCTGTCCCTTTCCCCAGAGCGTGCCCCACCCTCGCTCTTACCCAATTGCCCCCAGCACCCCCTGCACACCGCTGCACACTGCTGGGGCAGAGGGAGGAGCTGATCGGCAGGGCTCTGACTCCTCTCTGACTCCCTTTCCCAGTCTATCAATAACACAGTTTGCAAAGGGCACTGATGTAAAATGCACCGAGCTGGCTGGGGATAGAAAGGGATGGAATTCCTTCAGGGTATGGGGGATGGTACTTGTCTAATTCCCAGTGGGTTACTGGGACCATAATTGCTGTTTGCCATCTCTCCCTGGCCCTGCAGACCCTGGGATGATGAATTAATAAGAGACACGCTGATGAACCCAGATTTGCTGAACCGGCGACGCTGCCTGCCATTACGCTTCCTGTGCTGCTGCCTCTCACCTCTCCTGACCAATCAAATGCCACATGAGAATCATCAGTCGGACTGATTGCGACTCTAACTGATTACTGTGCTGTTCATTGATTGTGGTGTCTTTCGATGTAAGAAGGGCAAAGAGCTCTGCCCCTCTGTTGCCTGGGGAATGCCAAGAGCTTTGCAAAAATAAAAATAAATTCAACTGCACAAAAAGCTTTGGGATTGTTTCTTTTTTAAATGTTTCTCTGTAAATTAATTTGACTTCCAGACTGGCGCGGGATTTGCTCCATTCTCAAGGCATGTCTACACTACAGCCCTAAGTCGACCTATGTTAGTAATTACTGTGGTGGCTGATGTCCACACTACCCTCCTTCTGTCGGTGATGCGTGTCCTCACCAGGAGCGCTTCCCCAGACTAAAGAGGGGCAGTGTAGGAGGCTGAGATCCAAAGCTCTCAGTTCCCTGCAGCTCCTCTCCAGGAGCTCAGCTGCCTCCCCCGCCCTGCCAACCCCAGTGGGAGCGGGGCCCAGCTGCCCAGGGTTCTTGACTCCCTGAACGGGGAGCAGGGAGCCTCCGGGCAGCAGCCTGGCTGGGAGTGGGGAACCGGGGTAGCTGGGCTCAAGACAGCAAACAGCCAATGCAAATAACACAGGTGTTTGCAGAGACACTGTGTCACCGTAACTAGACCAACGTAAGTGCTACGCCTCTCGTGGAGTTATGATGTCGGTGTAGGAGGGCACTTTCATCAGCGGGACAAGGCTTCAGTGTGGACACTGATATAATTAGTTTGAGGTAAACGGCCTTATGTTTAGACCAGGCCCAAGTGCTGTCATTTCTGTTCGGGAATTCTGAACTTTGTGTAGGTGAGGCGGGGGGAATAGGTTGTGCCCTCCAATATCCCTCCCTCTTCCTCGGTTGGGAAGCCCCGAGAAAAAATAAATAATTGAGCAAATCAGAAATCCAATGGAACAGGAAGGAAAAGGGTCTGTAACTGAGCTCCAGAGCGACAGTTCCCAGGCTGTGACTGGGAGAACAAGTGGCAATTTTCCTTTCAGGGTAGATGTTCCAGCACATACTCCCCAGAGGTCTGGAGATGTCTCCCTGCACTCCGTAAAACGAACCCTTTCCCAAACAGTTACACTCTTTTGGCCTGAACATCACACAGGCATTCGCTCCCATGAAAACAACCCACAAACTGCGCCTCAGTCTTGCTTCTTCAAAGGACACAAGTTATGGCACAAACTTATGAGAAGGCTTAATTTGTTCTAAATTATTTCGGGCTTCAGCCCCTTCCCTGGCTTCTCAGCCTCATCCACTCCTCCTGTCTATGTCTGGACCAGCACTATCTGTGTTTCCCGGACTAACAGGACTTATGTGAGAAGGCTATGACAGATACAGAGGCAGCAGTGGTAGTGACACAACCAGTGGAAGACACAATGAGGATGATTGGATGTGGAAGCTGCGGCATGTACATGATCCTGGAGGGGGTACCTGAAAAGAGTTTTGTCTGCATGAAGTGCCTCTGATAGAGCTAATGGAAGAAAAGATCCGAGATTGGAGATGCAGTTGGAAACTCTGGTTGAGTGTAGAAGGGGGTTCGAGCAGACGATAGATCAAAGACATGAGGAGGCTGAAGGAAAAAGCTCAGATTTGCAGATGGAAGCAGGACCAAAGAAATCTGAGGGGAGGCTTCTGGGTGAGGAAAGTGGACAGTGGAAGAATGTGACTAAGAGAACCAGGCAGAGGAAAAGACGGGCTAGTGAAGGAGAAATAGAGCTCAGGAACAGGTTTGCAGGGTTGGAAAATGAAGAAGGGGCACAGCAGTTGGTCGCTGAAGGTGAGAAGGTAAGGAAGAAGAGAAGAACAGCCAATCCTATGGGAAGAGAGGAAGAGTCAATGGAGATAACAACACCAAATATGAGTCCCAGGAGTATACGGAATGGGTTGCAGAGGGTTTCAAGGGACAATAGGAATCGAGAGGACTTGCAGCCAGAGGGAACAGGGGATAGACCAGAGAATCGCACCATCACCAGGAAAAGGCAGGTCTACATGATTAGGGACTCCTTACTCAGAAGAATAGACAGGCCTGTAACTAGAGCTGATCCGGAGAACAGAAGGGCGTGCTGTCTGCCGGGTGCTAAGATACGGGATGTGGACCTGAGGCTGAAGAGGATCCTAACGGGAGCAGGAAAGAATCCACTGACTGTCCTTCATGTGGGAACAAGTGATGCACTAGTTTCTCGCTGGAACATATCAAGGGAGACTATGGCAGACTGGGGAAGATGCTTTGGGAAATCAAGGCTCAGGTGATCTTCAGTGGGATTCTGCCTGTTCCCCGGGAAGGGCAACAACGGTGTGACAAGATTATGATGATCAACCGATTGCTCATGCAGTAGTGCTATAAGGAAGGCTTTGGGATGTATGGCCACTGGGAGGCATTCATGGAAAGAGGACTGTTCTCTCGGGATGGACTTCACCTGAGTAGGGAGGGAAATAGACTTCTAGGATGGAGACTGGCGCAACTGATGAAGAGAGCGTTAAACTAGGAATTCGGGGAGATGGTTGGGAGGTGTCCAGGTAATCTCCACGCCGGATTTTAACATTGAGAGGGAAGAAAACGAAGTAAGAAAGGATACAGACGTGGGTAGGAGAATGGACATAAGGAGGAAGGGTAGTGTAGATATGAGTCTAATAAGTGATACTGGTGGTAGAATGTCTGGGCCTAATTGGGTAAAGAATGTGAGCGAAGCCAAACAGCAAAAATTAAGATGTTTGTACACTAATGCAAGGAGCCTAGGTAACAAAATGGAAAAACTAGAGTTACTGGTGCAGGAAGTGAAACCAGATATTATAGGGATAACAAAAACAAGGTGGAATAGTAGTCATGACTGGAGTACAGGTATTGAAGGGTATGTGCTGTTTAGGAAAGATAGAAATAAAGGCAAAGGTGGTGCAGTAGCACTGTATATCAATGATGAGGTAGACTGTAAAGAAATAAGAAGGGATGGAATGGATAAGACAGAGTCTGTCTGGGCAAAAATCACATTGGGGAAGAAAGCTACTACAGCCTCCCCTGGGATAGTGCTTGGGGTGTGCTATAGGCCACCGGGAACCAATTTGGATATTAATAGAGACCTCTTTCATGTTTTTAATGAAGTAAATACTAATGGAAATTGTGTGATCATGGGAGACTTTAAACTTCCCAGATATAGACTGGAGGACAAATGCTAGTAGTAATAATAGGTCTCAGATTTTCCTGTATGCGATAGCTGATGGATTCCTTCACCAAGTAATTGCTGAACCAACATGAGGGGATGCCATTTTATATTTGGTTTTGGTGAGTAGTGAGGACCTCATAGAAGAAATGGTTATAGGGGACAACCTTGGTTTGAGTGATCATGAGCTAATTCAGTTCAAACTAAATGGAAGGATCAACAAAAAGAGATCTGTGACTAGGGTTTTTGATTTCAAAAGGGCTAACTTTAAAACATTAAGAAAATTAGTTAGGGAAGTGGATTGGACTGAAGAACTTGTGGATCTAAAGGGGAGGAGGCCTGGATTTACTTCAAGTCAAGGTTGCAGAAACTATCAGAAGCCTGCATCCCAAGAAAGGGGAAAAAAATCATAGGCAGAAGTTGTAGACCAAGCTGGATGAGCAAGCATCTCACAGAGGTGATTAAGAAAAAGCAGAAAGCCTACAAGGAGTGGAAGATGGGAGGGATCAGCAAGGAAAGCTACCTTATTGAGGTCACAACATGTAGGGATAAAGTGAGAAAGTACAAATGCCATGTAGAGTTTGACATTGCAAAGGGAATTAAAACCAATAATAAAAGGTTCTATAGCCATGTAAATAAGAAGAAAACAAAGTAAGAAGAAGTGGGACCACTAAACACTGAGGATGGAGTGGAGGTAAAGGATAATTTTGGCATGGCCCAATAGCTAAACGAATATTGTGCCTCAGTCTTTAATGAAACTAATGAGGAGCTTAAGGATAATGGTAGGATGACCAATGGGAATGAGCATATGGAGGTAGATATTACCCCATCTGAGGTAGAAGCCAAACTCGAACAGCTTAATGGGACTAAATCGGAGGGCCCAGATAATCTTCATCCAAGAATATTAAAGGAACTGGCACATGAAATTGCAAGCCCATTAGCAAAAATTTTTAATGAATCTGTAAACTCAGGGGTGTACCGTATGACTGGAGAATTGCTAACATAGTTCCTATTTTTAAGAAAGGGGAAAAATGCGATCCAGGCCTGTTAGTTTGATATCTCTAGTATGCAAGGTCTTGGAAAAATTTTTGAAGCAGAAAGTAATTAAGGACATTGAGGTCAATGGTAATTGGGACAAAATACAACATGGTTTTACAAAAGATAGATCGTGCCAAACCAACCCGATCTCCTTCTTTGAGAAGGTAACAGATTTTTTAAATAAAGGAAACACAGTGGATCTAATTCACCTTGATTTCAGTAAGGCATTTGATATGGTTCCTCATGGGGAATTATTAGCTAAATTGGAAAAGATGGGGATCAATATGAAAATTGAAAGGTGGCTAAGGAACTGGTTAAAGGGGAGACTACAACGGGTCATACTGAAAGGTGAACTGTCAGGCTGAAAGGAGGTTACTAGGGGAGTTCCTCAGGAATCGGTTTAGGGACCAATCTTATTTAATCTTTTTATTACTAACCTTGGCACAAAAAGTGAGAATGTGCTCATAAAGTTTGCGGATGACACAAAGCTGGGAGGTATTGCCCATACAGAGAGGGACCGGGATATCCTACAGGAAAATCTGGATGACCTTGTAAACTGGAGTAATAGTAATAGATGAAATGTAATAGTGAAAAGTGTAAGGTCATGCATTTAGGGATTAATAACAAGAATTTTGTTATAATGTGGGGAGGCATAACTTGGAAGTAACAGAGGA
>NW_027055988.1:0-6161 GCF_011386835.1 Chrysemys picta bellii
ACTAATGCGAAGCCACAGGATGGCAGCATCTAGTGTCAGTGGAGTCCAAGCACTATTTCAATCCCACAGTTTTGGATCAACTTCCCACAAGGGGAGGTGAAGAGCACCCCCAGCAACACACACACACACACACACACCACTCCTGGTGGTGGGAAGGGAACAGGAGAAAGGACAAAAGAAGTAAGAGATGAAGAGAAAGGAAGGAGGGATGGAGGAAAAGGTAAAACGAAAAGGACAAACCCTAATGTCCCCAGTGATTCTACGGGACAAAATCCCAGGGAGGGAATAAAATTCTGACACATTAAACTAGTGTTTTCCATGCCTAGAATTCAGCTGGCACCAGATGGATCAGACTGAGCAGGTTCCAAAACCTCTTGGAGGCTCTTACCTTCTAAACAGGGACATCTGTTTTCTAGTAAAATCAGTAAAAGGAAAGGAAAAAACTCGAAAGAGGCTCCTGCTCGCACTCAAATACGTGAACCCTAATACTCTCTCAGTCCTCAAAGAGAGACTTGGAGAAGGAGCGGCAAACAGCAGAGGCTAAGAGCGGGAGTTTGCCTGGGAGTTCGCTTGGGGAGAGCTCACTGAGGCTTACATCTGCAGGTTTCTCTGAGTAGTTCCTGCAACAGTTGAGGAAGTTCTTAAGAGGACGGTGATGTGGAAGGTGAGCGATCAGCTGTTGTCACCTGCACAGGCTGTGCCATGTTTGTCTTTCTTCCACAGGACAGAAGCGACTTTGTCTGTACGAAGGGCAAGCTGGTCTCCATATTGGAAGAGAAGGTTCGAGGCCTGGAGAAACGAGTATCGACTCTGCGTTGCATAAGGGAAAATGAAGATTTCCTGGACAGACGTCAGGAGATGCTTCTACGGCCACAATGTTCTGAAGATTCAGAGCAGGCGCAGCAGGGACAGAAGGATTGTGAAGAGGTTTGGCAGCATGTGACTTCCAGAAGGAGAAAGAGGAGCGTCCATGCACCAGCAATGGAGATACAGGTGAGCAATCGTTTCCATGTTCTCTCTACAGGTACTAATGCGGAGAGTGGACTAGATGACCCATCTGAGGGAAGGGAGCAGAAGGAGACTCCACCGATTGGAAGGCAAAAGATGCACTGTCCTAGGGATGGGGGTTCCACGACCACCACTCCCAAGAGAGGAGGAGGAGGGTGGTGGTGGTCGGGGACTCCCTCCTCAGGGGGACTGAGTCATCTATCTGCCGCCCCGACCGGGAAAACCGAGAGGTCTGCTGCTTGCCCGGAGCTAGGATACACGATGTGACGGAGAGACTGCCAAGACTCATCAAGCCCTCGGATCGCTACCCCTTCCTGCTTCTCCACGTGGGCACCAATGATACTGCCAAGAATGACCTTGAGCGGATCACTACAGACTACGTGGCTCTGGGAAGAAGGATAAAGGAGTTTGAGGCGCAAGTGGTGTTCTCGTCCATCCTCCCTGTGCAAGGAAAAGGCCGGGGTAGAGACCGTCGAATCGTGGAAGTCAACGAATGGCTACGCAGGTGGTGTTGGAGAGAAGGCTTTGGATTCTTCAACCATGGGATGGTGTTCCAAGAAGGAGGAGTGCTAGGCAGAGACGGGCTCCACCTAACGAAGAGAGGGAAGAGCATCTTCGCCAGCAGGCTGGCTAACCTAGTGAGGAGGGCTTTAAACTAGGTTCACCGGGGGAAGGAGACCAAAGCCCTGAGGTAAGTGGGGAAATGGGATCCTGGGAGGAAGCACAAGCAGGAGAGCGCAAGGGGGGAGGACTCCTGTCTCATGCTGAGAAAGAGGGACGATCGATGAGTTATCTTAAGTGCCTATACACAAATGTAAGAAGCCTGGGAAACAAGCAGGGAGAACTGGAAGTCCTGGCACAGTCAGGGAACTATGATGTGATTGGAATAACAGAGACTTGGTGGGATAACTCACATGACTGGAGTACTGTCATGGATGGATATAAACTGTTCAGGAAGGACAGGCAGGGCAGAAAAGGTGGGGGAGTTGCGTTGTATGTAAGAGAGGAGTATGACTGCTCAGAGCTCTGGTATGAAACTGCAGAAAAACCTGAGAGTCTCTGGATAAAGTTGAGAAGTGTGAGCAACAAGGGGGATGTCGTGGTTGGAGTCTGCTATAGACCACCAGACCAGAGGGATGAGGTGGACGAGGCTTTCTTCTGGCAACTAGCAGAAGTTGCTAGATCGCAGGCCCTGGTTCTCATGGGAGACTTTAATCACCCTGATATCTGCTGGGAGAGCAATACAGCGGTGCACAGACAATCCAGGACATTTTTGGAAAGTGTAGGGGACAATTTCCTGGTGCAAGTGCTGGAGGAACCAACTAGGGGCAGAGCTTTTCTTGACCTGCTACTCACAAACAGGGAAGAACTAGTAGGGGAAGCAAAAGTGGATGGGAACCTGGGAGGCAGTGGCCATGAGATGGTCTAGTTCAGGATCCTGACACAAGGAAGAAAGGAGAGCAGCAGAATACGGACCCTGGACTTCAGAAAAGCAGACTTTGACTCCCTCAGGGAACAGATGGGCAGGATCCCCTGGGAGAATAACATGAAGGGCAAAGGGGTCCAGGAGAGCTGGCTGTATTTTAAAGAATCCTTATTGAGGTTGCAGGAACAAACCATCCCGATGTGTAGAAAGAATAGTAAATATGGCAGGAGACCAGCTTGGCTAAACAGTGAAATCCTTGCTGATCTTAAATGCAAAAAAGAAGCTTACAAGAAGTGGAAGATTGGACAAATGACCAGGGAGGAGTATAAAAATATTGCTCAGGCATGCAGGAGTGAAACCAGGAAGGCCAAATCACATTTGGAGTTGCAGTTAGCAAGAGATGTTAAGAGTAACAAGAAGGGTTTCTACAGGTATGTTAGCAAGAAGAAGAAAATCAAGGAAAGTGTGGTCCCCCTACTGAATGAGGGAGGCAACCTAGTGACCGAGGATGTGGAAAAAGCTAATGTACTCAATGATTTTTTTGCCTCTGTCTTCACGCAGAAGGTCAGCTCCCAGATTGCTGCACTGGGCAGTACAGCATGGGGAGAAGGTGACCAGCCCTCTGTGGAGAAAGAAGTGGTTCGGGACTATTTAGAAAAACTGGACGTGCACAAGTCCATGGGGCCGGGTGCACTGCATCCGAGGGTGCTAAAGGAGTTGGCGGGTGAGATTGCAGAGCCATTAGCCATTATTTTTGAAAACTCATGGCGATCGGGGGAGGTCCCAGATGACTGGAAAAAGGCGAATGTCGTGCCCACCTTTAAAAAAGGGAAGAAGGAGGATCCGGGGAACTATAGGCCAGTCAGCCTCACCTCAGTCCCTGGAAAAATCATGGAGCAGGTCCTCAAGGAATCAATTATGAAACATTTAGAGGAGAGGAAAGTGATCAGGAACAGTCAGCATGGATTCACCAAGGGGAAGTCGTGCCTGACTAACCTAATTGCCTTCTATGATGAGATAACTAGCTCTGTGGATGAGGGGAAAGCAGTGGCTGTGTTAATCCTTGACTTTTGCAAAGCTTTTGATACGGTCTCCCACAGTATTCTTAAAGAAGTATGGGCTGGATGAATGGACTGTAAGGTGGATAGAAAGCTGGCTAGATCGTCGGGCTCAACGGGTAGTGATCAATGGCTCCATGTCTAGTTGGCAGCCGGTTTCAAGCAGAGTGCCCCAAGGGTCGGTCCTGGGGCCGGTTTTGTTTAATATCTTTATTAATGATCTGGAGGATGGTGTGGACTGCACTCTCAGCAAGTTTGCAGATGACACTAAACTAGGAGGCGTGGTAGATACGCTAGAGGGTAGGGATCGGATACAGAGGGACCTAGACACATTAGAGGATTGGGCCGAAAAAAACCTGATGAGGTTCAACAAGGACAAGTGCAGAGTCCTGCACTTAGGACGGAAGAATCCCATGCACTGCTACAGACTAGGGACCGAATGGCTAGGTAGCAGTTCTGCAGAAAAGGACCTAGGGGTCACAGTGGACGAGAAGCTGGATATGAGTCAACAGTGTGCTCTTGTTGCCAAGAAGGCTAACGGCATTTTGGGCTGTATAAGTAGGGGCATTGCCAGCAGATCGAGGAACGTGATCGTTCCCCTTTATTCGACATTGGTGAGGCCTCATCTGGAATACTGTGTCCAGTTTTGGTCCCCACACAACAAGAAGGATGTGGAAAAATTGGTAAGAGTCCAGCGGAGGGCAACAAAAATGATTAGGGGTCTGGAGCACATGACTTATGTGAGGAGAGGCTGAGGGAACTGGGATTGTTTCGTCTCCAGAAGAGAAGAATGAGGGGGGATTTGATAGCAGCTTTCAACTACCTGAAGGGGGGTTCCAAAGAGGATGGAGCTCGGCTGTTCTCAGTGGTGGCAGATGACAGAACAAGGAGCAATGGTCTCAAGTTGCAGTGGGGGAGGTCCAGGTTGGATATCAGGAAAAACTATTTCACTAGGAGGGTGGTGAAACACTGGAATGCGTTACGTAGGGAGGTGGTGGATTCTCCTTCCTTGGAGGTTTTTAAGGCCCGGCTTGACAAAGCCCTGGCTGGGATGATTTAGCTGGGAATTGGTCCTGCTTTGAGCAGGGGGTTGGACTAGATGACCTCTTGAGGTCCCTTCCAACTCTGATATTCTATGATTCTATGATTCTAACAGGGACGTCTGTTTTCTAGTAAAATCAGTAAAAGGAAAGGAGAAAACTTTAAACAGGCTCCTGCTGGCACTCAAATACGTGAACCCTAATACTCTCTCAGTCCTCAAAGAGAGACCTGAAGAAGGAGACTTGCTGAAGTAAAGCCACAAGGGTCTCTGAGGTTTCCCTGGCCCTGCGCCCCTGTCCTGCCTGGCTGATGTCAGCATCTCTCTCTGAGGTAACCACCTCCCTAACACCTTTGACCAATAGGCTGAGCTCCTGCAAAAGGCCTTTGTGATGTCACTGCCACACCCAACCAAATGCTGAAGTGCTAATGTCCTGCTGCTGTCCTGACACTTTGAAGGTTTGAGCTACTCTCTGTGGATCAACCCACTCAATGCGTGTTCATTCTAGGAAGCAAGCCGGCTCGACAGTAAAACATCAGAGGCTGCTTCCAATGCTACACTCACTGTTTCCAAAATTAGTACACTTTATGGCCAGAAGAGACCTTTAGAGCATCTCATCTAAGCCCCTGCATATCATAGGCTTCCTCTAAAGTACAATACTTACTTTTTGGGCACACACATTCCAGAAAGGCATCTAGTCTTCATTCAATGACATCAAGAGATGGAGAATCCACCACTTTCCCTTTTAGTGAGTGCCAGGGGCTTCCATTTCCCCTTCCACTAGCTCCCCATTTACAGTGAGCCAGAGCAGTACCTGCAGCAGGGAGCAGGTGTTGCTGATGGCCTCAGAGGCACAGCCCCTGCAGTGTCTCAGGCAGCTAATGTCCTGTTGCTGGCCTGACACTTTGAAGGTTTGAGGTTGTCATAACTATAAAGGGAAGGATAACAGCTGTCCTGTGTACAGTACTATAAAATCCCTCCTGGCCAGAGACTCCAAAATCCTTTTCCCTGTAAAGGGTTAAGAAGCTCAGGTAACCTGGCTGGCATCTGACCTAAAGGACCAATAAGGGGACAAGATACTTTCAAATCTTGGGGAGGGGAAGGCTTTTGTTTGTGTTCTTTGTTTGTGTGGGTGTTCGCCCTCGGGACTGAGAGGGACCAGACATCAATCCAGGTTCTCCACATCTTTCTAAACAAGTCTCTCCTATTTCAAACAAGGCGTGTTAGTTTTCCTTTGTTTTCTCAACTTGTAAATGTACCTTTTCCTAGAGTGTTTATCTTTGTTTGCTGTACTTTGAACCTAAGACTAGAGGGGAGTCCTCTGAGCTCTTTAAGTTTGATTACCCTGTAAGGTTAATTTCCATACTGATTTTACAGAGATGATTTTTACCTTTTTCTTTAATTAAAAGCCTTATTTTAAAAAACCTGATTGATTTTTCCTTGTTTTAAGATCCAAGGAGTTTGGATCTTGATTCACCAGGAGTTGGTGGGAGGAAGGAGGGGAATGGTTAATTTCTCCTTCTTTTAGATCCAAGGGGGTTGGATCCGTATTCACCAGAAGTTGGTGGGAGGAAGGAGGGGGGATGGTTAATTTCTCCTTGTTTGAAGATCCAAGGGGTTTGGATCTGTA
>NW_027055989.1:0-6156 GCF_011386835.1 Chrysemys picta bellii
GGTTTTCTCCCTGTCGCAGTTTACAGCAGTGTATGGCCGTCCAGTTGATTTTAGGAGTCCGTACTCGAGGGATGGCTTCAAGTAGATTTTTAGCGCGGTCCTTACACTTTTTCCGGGATTCAGCGTCAGGACCGGTGTCTGGCAAATTAGAGTAGCGCTCACTGACGGGCCAATTTGCTGCTGTGAGCCATTTTTCATGTTCGCGGGGTTACAAGTAGCTTGCACAGCTGCAGGAGGTCTCCCTCAGAGGGTTCATAGCTAAAACCAGAATGAATCTAATGAAGGCTCCCCTTACAAGCAGGGTCATTTATCAGGTTCTCCTTAATTACTGTATCCATTCATTAGCACTCTCTTGAGGCTCCAGGGATTTTTTGATTCTAGCTAATAATCAAAACTTCCAGAGTCCAGGCTGGAATCCAACCTCATGCTGGTTTTCCACTGCTGTATTGCCACTGACTTGAGGAGAATTACTCCTGATGCACACCAGTGTAAATAAAGGGGCAGAGAATGAGGCTGCCTGTGCTTCTCCTGCAGGATTCAGTGTTTCTTAGACACTGTTTCACTTTGATCTTTACGACTGTTTTCTCACAGCCCTGTGGCCTCTAAGATTGTAGCACTTCTCATTAAGTCTAATAGTGTTCTTTGTTTCTTAAGGACGTTCTTACTTTTCCTAACGCAAGAACAAAATACTTAGCTTCTCCATCTCAAAGAATATTCCCAGTACAGGTGAATTTACACACATCACATGCTTTTAAATTGGATAGTTACATTATACTCATTTTACAAGGTGGGCCCTTAGGGACAGAGAAGTCAAGGGACAGGACTAGCATCACAGTGGGATTGCGTAGGAGTGCCTTACCTCTTTCTGCTGGGTACAGTTGCTACCTCAGTCTCCCACTTGTTCCCAGCTTGTCTGGCAGGAAGGGCAGTTTTGTGCTCTAGGCATACTGGAGAAAGTCAGGCTACACAGACTTCCACATATGAAAGTACTGGGGCTGGGGGGAGGGGTGCGTAAAGCCCACTCTAGAGCTTCATTCTCTGCTGTCTCAAAGAGGGTGGTCTATGAAAACCCAGTCTTTTTATTAATGGACCCCACCTGCCCCACTGCCAATCTCCCTCTGACTTGAATTAAAAACCCTCCCTAGACACAGCCTCAGGATTAATCCTCTCCTGTGCCTGGTTTATGTTAACTCGACTGAACACAGCTTTAATATCATTTCCAACCATAAGATCCCACAATTATGGTGCCATCAAATCCCTTCCATTTAAGGTGGATTTTAGCCAAAGGCATCCTGACAAAATACTCAGTTAAGTCTACAACAGTTACACGTTCACTTGGCAAATAATCTTCCTCCCTGACAAGACTTGCTTTAACCAAAGTAATATCTGCTGCGGTGTCCCTCCATGCCATACACCTTACTCCATTCACTTCTGCACTGCTAATAAACTCTATATTATTTTTCCCATATTTAGCTTTAATATGAGTTTTAAGGTCGAATTTTCCAGAGACCACAGAAACAGCATTTGCACACAGGACACCAGCACTGGGCTCTGTTGGCTTGCCTGTGAGTTTATAATAACAGGATTACTGGGTTTGGGGTTTTATTTTTTACATTTGGACTCTCTGGTTTGATGTGCCCAGGTGTACCGCACAAATGATATACCACTTGTTTCCCCTTGGAGTAGGAGTTTTTCTGCTCTGGGCCCCCTGAGCTTTTCTCACAGAAGTGGGGCTCGTCCCACTTTTAAATCATTCTCGCCTCTTAAACTGGGGAGAATGATGATTGATTTCCCCCTGCAGTTTACACCCTTCTCCAGCCCTATTTTGGGTGGGCACATCCGCAATCTCTGCAGCCTGCAGGCCTGACTCAGGTCCCTGTCACACACAGCGGCTCTCACATGGTCAGGCACAATGTGAACACAAAGAACTGTTTCAAAGTTAAATCCAGCAGTTTTTCAAAACTCCCTTGTGCTTTCACTCCCACAACCCATTTTTTAACAAACCCCATCAGCTTATGGGCACATTCCACAAAAGTACAATTGTTAGACATTCTAAACTTTCTAAATATAACTCTGTAAAAATCAGGAGTAACCTTGAACTGCCTTAACACAGAATCTTTAAACTGCTCATAATCTAAGGCTTCTTGTTCCCCCAATTCAGTAAATACTTCCCTCAGGGCCAACTCTAGGCACCAGTTGCTTGGGGCGGCAAATGTGCAGGGGCACAAGAATCCAGCATGGGAGATGAGAACCAACAGGGGGCCCTGGGAGCTGTAGTTCCTTGGTTAGCTCCCTGCCTATAGAGCCAGCCCTGGAGCAGGGAAAGAACTACATTTCCCAGCATTCCCTCGGCCGTTAGTAACAGGAAAGGGAGGGGGAAGGAGTGTGGAACTGAAACCTCATGCTGCAGCTTGCTGTGTATGGTAGGGACAGAGCCAGCTCTAGGTTTTTTGCTGCCCCCCCCACCACCCCAGCTCTGGCCCCCACCTGCACCCCCCTGCTGCCCCAGCCCTGGGGTCTCCCCTGCCCACACCCCCTGCCACCCCAGCTCTGGCCCCCACCTGCACCCCCCTGCTGCCCCAGCCTTGGGCTCTCCCCCCACCCACATCTCCTGCCACCCCAGCTCTGGGCTCTTCTTCCCCCCCCACACACCCGCACCCCCTGCCGCCCCAGCTCTGGCCCCCACCTGCACCTCCTGCCGCCCCAGCCCTGGGCTTCGCCCTTTCCCCCCCCCCCCCCCCCCCCCGCATCTCCTGCCGCCCCAGCCCTGGGCTCTCCCCCAGAGAAAGAATTGGGTGGACTAAATGGACAGTGCACCTCTCTATCTGAAGCCTAGCAAGGGAGGTACGTGGATTCCACTAGAATTTAAAATGAAAAGTAAGGGAGGGGAGGCTCTACTAGGACCTGGGCAGCTTTAGATACAGTACCAGGCACGTAGGAGGATTTGCACTTCTGAGCCATGGAAGCAGAAATTGACTTTTCTTTTCCAGATTTAGCTAATCAGAAAGGGAATCTAGCACCTGCCTTCCAGATTTGAACATCCTCAGAATTCAGGAGTGCTCAAGCTCAGTTTGGGCAGCTGTTACTTCATTTCTCCCAAATCAAATATACTGATCCACTGTAACTTGCTGTAGAAAAAGTAGAATAAATTGAGCAAGAAATGCTTCCCAGTGGTTATTAGGACTAGAATTGCTATTTTCAACAGCCGTTGTTGTTTTGGTTTTTTTTTTTTTTTTAGTTTTAGTTGTTTAAAAGGAAGACAGTGATATTGCATTGGCAAATTCCCCATAGAAACAAAGAATGGAACAAAAGAATAATAAAGGCACCTCAACTTTTCCTCGTTTATGTAGGACAGTCTTATAATATGCATCCAGGTATCCTTCAATCACATTGTTCCACTTTACTGCAGTTCTGTAACCATATGGGAACCAATCCTGTCTGTGTTCTGTGCACATCTAAAATTCCTGCTGAATGATCTGCCCTGGGAGCGAGTTACCAGTGACCCAAGCCTGGGGCGGCAGGAGGGTGCAGTTGTGGGGGAGAGGGGGGAAAGAGAGCTCAGCGCTGGGGGGGCGGGGAGAGGGGCGGCCAAAATTTTTTTTGCTTGGGGCAGCTAAAAACCTAGAGCTGGCCCTGACTTCCCTGGCTTTTCCAGTCAGTCTGGTCAGCTGGACAGGCATTTGCTGATCATCGGGGATCTGGTGCACATTGCAGAGGTGTTCAAAGGTAGCCAAAAACTCCTCTATATCCTCAGTATCGTTGTAGATGGGACACGTTCTTTCCCAGTTTTTCTCGTGACGGTGGGGAAGCGGAGCACCAGGCGGTGGTGACTTTCTCTGCTCTACCAATACTCATAGCCGAAGGCTGGCCATCTCCTGTTGCATCTGGTGAGCTTTCTCCTCAGCCGCTATACGCTCCATGTGCCTCTATGAGCCTTTTCCTCCGATTCAGCCATTCTCTCAGCAGCTTCTCTCTCTCTTTCAGCAGCCCTTTCCTTGGCTTCCTTTTTCGTATCAGCGATCTTTTGCTTTTCCAGCAATTGAAAAAGATCTGCTAGATTCTGTTCATGCTCAAGTTGCAGTTTATTTGCTGCCTGTTGCATTCTAATTGCTTCTGCAGCTTCTGTAGAGTCAGGTAAGGGCTGTGCTCCTGCCTCCGGATCACTGGCCATTAACAGATCTCTCAGTTCTTGATTTGTAGTTTTCTTTTTAAAGCGTATCCCCTTTTCTGAACACAAATCTTCCAGGGCTTTTTTGCCAAGGCCCTCATATGATCTTTGCTCACCCATTGCAACTGCTCTTTAACCAACCAAACTCTCAGTACTAAAATTCCAATTTGGATAGCATGGGGTTCTGATCCAAAGCTTAATTGACCTGGTTCTGTAGCTCCTAGCACGACTACGCCACTGTAACAAAGCGGCCTTTGGCGGGACACTACTGAGAGTATCAATTCAGGACAAATTGCTTAGAGCAGGGCAGTTGCAGCCCAAGGCTGGGGTTCCTTCACTACTAAGGCACAGCAAACCAGCCAAACAGCGAGGATTTCGGTTTCACCCCACTGGCTAACCAGAAGTCATACAAGCAATTCCTCAGACACTCCAGTTTCCCAGGATCACCACCAGCGCCACTCCTTATGGGGACGAATGGTTATGAAAACCAACATCCCAGTAAAAGAACAAAGGTTCTCCCAATCCCAAAGAAGCAAGCTCCAGACCTAGGTCAATATACCAGTCAGATTTTACCCACAAATCACGTTGTTGCCAATCCTTTAGAATCTGAAATCTAAAGGTTTATTTATGTAACCCTTCTGCCCATCTAAGTTAGCAGCAACAAGGGCCGGGTTCTGTATCTAGGGGTTCCGTTTCAATACCGCAATGCAAAACCGGCTCGAGCCCCCACCCAGTGATCTGGGACAACTACATACCACCCTCTGGGTGCCTCTAAGAGGCAATACTTCCCCTCTCGCAAGCACGGAGTCTGAGTGTAGCAGAAAATGTTTAATAACATGAGGTAAACAACATCAGCATTAAACTGGGAAAACACCACAAACAGCATTCATAACACAAACCATGAGCAAAAAAAAACCCACCCCAGCAAATTGGGCTGTGTCCTTTCCCTTTGGTTCTTGAATCCAGCAACCCAAAAATCACCCAGAGTCCCTGAAGTCCAACACCCCCCAAAGTCTCTTGGGTCCAGCAACCACCCAAAGTCCCAAAAGTCCAACAACCCCCAAAGTCTCTGTCCCTGGTCAGTGCAGCCCCAGAGTAAAAGGGGGCACGCAGGGTGTTAAGGGGCACCTTACGTGATCCGAGGCCGGCCGGCCGTCTCTCCATGGGGTTCCGCCACAGCCTGCACCACGAGCCAGTCCACTTCCTGCCATCCCACAAACTGCTCCGCTCACCAACCTGTGAGTCACTCCGGCCATCCCCGCAAACAGCTCCGCTCGCCATTCCTTGGGCCACTCCAACCCACCCCACAAGGCTCTGTGCCACTCGCTGCTCCTCCAGTCGTCCCCACAAATTGCTCCACCAGCTGCTTAGCAATATAGCTTCAGGCTCCCCCTCTAGTTAACAGCACTCAGTGATCTCCACTCTTAGTAACTTTAGCTCTTTTTGTGATTTCAGCTCTTAGCAATTTCAGCTCATAGTGGGGGAGCCCCAGTACTAGTGCACCATTGGCCTAAAGTGAATTCAGCTCAAAAGCATCTAACTAGACTCCTAATAGAATCAAAGTTAGCTCTGACGTTCAACAGTGGAAAGAAAAGATATTGCAATTGGTGTTTCAAACCAAGAGGGGGGGGGACCCCCATACCATCAGGTACAAACATCTCCCCTGTATTCTCTCCATTCACTGGGTTTTGTAACCCATGCCCCTTGTCAAGCAAGTGCTACTTAGGTAATGGGGAAGGACTCACTCAGTCCTTCTGTCATACAACAGTTCCATTGGCCTTGATTCACAGAATCAGGGTAACAAAACTTTATTCTTCCTGCCCCAATAACAGAGAAACTGGGGATCCCACACCAGCCAAAGTAACCACTTTGAGTTGCTGTTGTTTCACGCCTGGCGGGTGGGTGTGCCTATGCAAACAAGATCAGCCCCTGGAGTTCTTTTCCACACTCGCCATAATTCACCACCAGATGTCAGGGTAGAGCTCATC
>NW_027055990.1:0-6154 GCF_011386835.1 Chrysemys picta bellii
TTTGCTAGAGATGCAGTGCCTGGTGTCAGGCCCTGTGGCCCCTTAGAGACTAGCAAACCTGGTTTGCTAGAGATGCAGTGCCTGGTGTCAGGCCCCTGTGGCCCCTTAGAGACCCTAGCAAACCTGGTTTGCTAGAGATGCAGTGCCTGGTGTCAGGCCCCTGTGGCCCCTTAGAGACTAGCAAACCTGGTTTGCTAGAGATGCAGTGCCTGGTGTCAGGCCCCTGTGGCCCCTTAGAGACTAGCAAACCTGGTTTGCTAGAGATGCAGTGCCTGGTGTCAGGCCCCTGTGGCCCCTTAGAGACTAGCAAACCTGGTTTGCTAGAGATGCAGTGCCTGGTGTCAGGCCCCTGTGGCCCCTTAGAGACTAGCAAACCTGGTTTGCTAGCGATGCAGTGCCTGGTGTCAGGCCCCTGTGGCCCCTTAGAGACTAGCAAACCTGGTTTGCTAGCGATGCAGTGCCTGGTGTCAGGCCCCTGTGGCCCCTTAGAGACTAGCAACCTGGTTTGCTAGAGATGCAGTGCCTGGTGTCAGGCCCCTGTGGCCCCTTAGAGACTAGCAAACCTGGTTTGCTAGAGATGCAGTGCCTGGTGTCAGGCCCCTGTGGCCCCTTAGAGACTAGCAAACCTGGTTTGCTAGAGATGCAGTGCCTGGGTGTCAGGCCCCTGTGGCCCCTTAGAGACTAGCAAACCTGGTTTGCTAGAGATGCAGTGCCTGGTGTCAGGCCCCTGTGGCCCCTTAGAGACTAGCAAACCTGGTTTGCTAGAGATGCAGTGCCTGGTGTCAGGCCCCTGTGGCCCCTTAGAGACTAGCAAACCTGGTTTGCTAGAGATGCAGTGCCTGGTGTCAGGCCCTGTGGCCCCTTAGAGACTAGCAAACCTGGTTTGCTAGAGATGCAGTGCCTGGTGTCAGGCCCCTGTGGCCCCTTAGAGACTAGCAAACCTGGTTTGCTAGAGATGCAGTGCCTGGTGTCAGGCCCCTGTGGCCCCTTAGAGACTAGCAACCTGGTTTGCTAGAGATGCAGTGCCTGGTGTCAGGCCCCTGTGGCCCCTTAGAGACTAGCAAACCTGGTTTGCTAGAGATGCAGTGCCTGGTGTCAGGCCCCTGTGGCCCCTTAGAGACTAGCAAACCTGGTTTGCTAGAGATGCAGTGCCTGGTGTCAGGCCCCTGTGGCCCCTTAGAGACTAGCAAACCTGGTTTGCTAGCGATGCAGTGCCTGGTGTCAGGCCCCTGTGGCCCCTTAGAGACTAGCAAACCTGGTTTGCTAGAGATGCAGTGCCTGGTGTCAGGCCCCTGTGGCCCCTTAGAGACTAGCAAACCTGGTTTGCTAGAGATGCAGTGCCTGGTGTCAGGCCCCTGTGGCCCCTTAGAGACTAGCAAACCTGGTTTGCTAGAGATGCAGTGCCTGGTGTCAGGCCCCTGTGGCCCCTTAGAGACTAGCAAACCTGGTTTGCTAGAGATGCAGTGCCTGGTGTCAGGCCCCTGTGGCCCCTTAGAGACTAGCAAACCTGGTTTGCTAGCGATGCAGTGCCTGGTGTCAGGCCCCTGTGGCCCCTTAGAGACTAGCAAACCTGGTTTGCTAGAGATGCAGTGCCTGGTGTCAGGCCCCTGTGGCCCCTTAGAGACTAGCAAACCTGGTTTGCTAGAGATGCAGTGCCTGGTGTCAGGCCCTGTGGCCCCTTAGAGACTAGCAAACCTGGTTTGCTAGAGATGCAGTGCCTGGTGTCAGGCCCTGTGGCCCCCTTAGAGACTAGCAAACCTGGTTTGCTAGAGATGCAGTGCCTGGTGTCAGGCCTGTGGCCCCTTAGAGACTAGCAAACCTGGTTTGCTAGAGATGCAGTGCCTGGTGTCAGGCCTGTGGCCCCTTAGAGACTAGCAAACCTGGTTTGCTAGAGATGCAGTGCCTGGTGTCAGGCCTGTGGCCCCTTAGAGACTAGCAAACCTGGTTTGCTAGCGATGCAGTGCCTGGTGTCAGGCCCTGTGGCCCCTTAGATACTAGCAAACCTGGTTTGCTAGAGATGCAGTGCCTGGTGTCAGGCCCTGTGGCCCCTTAGAGACTAGCAAACCTGGTTTGCTAGAGATGCAGTGCCTGGTGTCAGGCCCCTGTGGCCCCTTAGAGACTAGCAAACCTGGTTTGCTAGAGATGCAGTGCCTGGTGTCAGGCCCTGTGGCCCCTTAGAGACTAGCAAACCTGGTTTGCTAGAGATGCAGTGCCTGGTGTCAGGCCCCTGTGGCCCCTTAGAGACTAGCAAACCTGGTTTGCTAGCGATGCAGTGCCTGGTGTCAGGCCCCTGTGGCCCCTTAGAGACTAGCAAACCTGGTTTGCTAGAGATGCAGTGCCTGGTGTCAGGCCCCTGTGGCCCCTTAGAGACTAGCAAACCTGGTTTGCTAGAGATGCAGTGCCTGGTGTCAGGCCCCTGTGGCCCCTTAGAGACTAGCAAACCTGGTTTGCTAGAGATGCAGTGCCTGGTGTCAGGCCCCTGTGGCCCCTTAGAGACTAGCAAACCTGGTTTGCTAGCGATGCAGTGCCTGGTGTCAGGCCCCTGTGGCCCCTTAGAGACTAGCAAACCTGGTTTGCTAGCGATGCAGTGCCTGGTGTCAGGCCCCTGTGGCCCCTTAGAGACTAGCAAACCTGGTTTGCTAGCGATGCAGTGCCTGGTGTCAGGCCCCTGTGGCCCCTTAGAGACTAGCAAACCTGGTTTGCTAGCGATGCAGTGCCTGGTGTCAGGCCCCTGTGGCCCCTTAGAGACTAGCAAACCTGGTTTGCTAGAGATGCAGTGCCTGGTGTCAGGCCCCTGTGGCCCCTTAGAGACTAGCAAACCTGGTTTGCTAGAGATGCAGTGCCTGGTGTCAGGCCCCTGTGGCCCCTTAGAGACTAGCAAACCTGGTTTGCTAGAGATGCAGTGCCTGGTGTCAGGCCCCTGTGGCCCCTTAGAGACTAGCAAACCTGGTTTGCTAGAGATGCAGTGCCTGGTGTCAGGCCTGTGGCCCCTTAGAGACTAGCAAACCTGGTTTGCTAGAGATGCAGTGCCTGGTGTCAGGCCCTGTGGCCCCTTAGAGACTAGCAAACCTGGTTTGCTAGAGATGCAGTGCCTGGTGTCAGGCCTGTGGCCCCTTAGAGACTAGCAAACCTGGTTTGCTAGAGATGCAGTGCCTGGTGTCAGGCCTGTGGCCCCTTAGAGACTAGCAAACCTGGTTTGCTAGAGATGCAGTGCCTGGTGTCAGGCCTGTGGCCCCTTAGAGACTAGCAAACCTGGTTTGCTAGAGATGCAGTGCCTGGTGTCAGGCCTGTGGCCCCTTAGAGACTAGCAAACCTGGTTTGCTAGAGATGCAGTGCCTGGTGTCAGGCCTGTGGCCCCTTAGAGACTAGCAAACCTGGTTTGCTAGAGATGCAGTGCCTGGTGTCAGGCCCCTGTGGCCCCTTAGAGACTAGCAAACCTGGTTTGCTAGAGATGCAGTGCCTGGTGTCAGGCCCCTGTGGCCCCTTAGAGACTAGCAAACCTGGTTTGCTAGAGATGCAGTGCCTGGTGTCAGGCCCCTGTGGCCCCTTAGAGACTAGCAAACCTGGTTTGCTAGCGATGCAGTGCCTGGTGTCAGGCCCCTGTGGCCCCTTAGAGACTAGCAAACCTGGTTTGCTAGCGATGCAGTGCCTGGTGTCAGGCCCCTGTGGCCCCTTAGAGACTAGCAAACCTGGTTTGCTAGAGATGCAGTGCCTGGTGTCAGGCCCCTGTGGCCCCTTAGAGACTAGCAAACCTGGTTTGCTAGAGATGCAGTGCCTTGTGTCAGGCCCCTGTGGCCCCTTAGAGACTAGCAAACCTGGTTTGCTAGAGATGCAGTGCCTTGTGTCAGAGACCTGTGGCCCCTTAGAGACTAGCAAACTTGGTTTGCTAGCGATGCAGTGCCTTGTGTCAGAGACCTGTGGCCCCTTAGAGACTAGCAAACTTGGTTTGCTAGCGATGCAGTGCCTTGTGTCAGAGACCTGTGGCCCCTTAGAGACTAGCAAACCTGGTTTGCTAGATATGCAGTGCCTTGTGTCAGAGGCCTGTGGCCCCTTAGAGACTAGCAAACCTGGTTTGCTAGAGATGCAGTGCCTGGTGTCAGAGACCTGTGGCCCCTTAGAGACTAGCAAACCTGGTTTGCTAGAGATGCAGTGCCTGGTGTCAGAGACCTGTGGCCCCTTAGAGACTAGCAAACCTGGTTTGCTAGCGATGCAGTGCCTGGTGTCAGAGGCCTGTGGCCCCTTAGAGACTAGCAAACCTGGTTTGCTAGCGATGCAGTGCCTTGTGTCAGAGGCCTGTGGCCCCTTAGAGACTAGCAAACCTGGTTTGCTAGAGATGCAGTGCCTTGTGTCAGAGGCCTGTGGCCCCTTAGAGACTAGCAAACCTGGTTTGCTAGAGATGCAGTGCCTGGTGTCAGAGACCTGTGGCCCCTTAGAGACTAGCAAACCTGGTTTGCTAGAGATGCAGTGCCTGGTGTCAGAGACCTGTGGCCCCTTAGAGACTAGCAAACCTGGTTTGCTAGAGATGCAGTGCCTTGGTGTCAGAGCCTGTGGCCCCTTAGAGACTAGCAAACCTGGTTTGCTAGAGATGCAGTGCCTGGTGTCAGGCCTGTGGCCCCTTAGAGACTAGCAAACCTGGTTTGCTAGAGATTGCAGTGCCTGGTGTCAGGCCTGTGGCCCCTTAGAGACTAGCAAACCTGGTTTGCTAGAGATGCAGTGCCTGGTGTCAGGCCCCTGTGGCCCCTTAGAGACTAGCAAACCTGGTTTGCTAGAGATGCAGTGCCTGGTGTCAGGCCCCTGTGGCCCCTTAGAGACTAGCAAACCTGGTTTGCTAGCGATGCAGTGCCTGGTGTCAGGCCCCTGTGGCCCCTTAGAGACTAGCAAACCTGGTTTGCTAGCGATGCAGTGCCTGGTGTCAGGCCCCTGTGGCCCCTTAGAGACTAGCAAACCTGGTTTGCTAGCGATGCAGTGCCTGGTGTCAGGCCCCTGTGGCCCCTTAGAGACTAGCAAACCTGGTTTGCTAGCGATGCAGTGCCTGGTGTCAGGCCCCTGTGGCCCCTTAGAGACTAGCAAACCTGGTTTGCTAGAGATGCAGTGCCTGGTGTCAGGCCCCTGTGGCCCCTTAGAGACTAGCAAACCTGGTTTGCTAGAGATGCAGTGCCTTGTGTCAGGCCCCTGTGGCCCCTTAGAGACTAGCAAACCTGGTTTGCTAGAGATTCAGTGCCTGGTGTCAGGCCTGTGGCCCCTTAGAGACTAGCAAACCTGGTTTGCTAGAGATGCAGTGCCTGGTGTCAGGCCTGTGGCCCCTTAGAGACTAGCAAACCTGGTTTGCTAGCGATGCAGTGCCTGGTGTCAGGCCTGTGGCCCCTTAGATACTAGCAAACCTGGTTTGCTAGCGATGCAGTGCCTGGTGTCAGGCCTGTGGCCCCTTAGAGACTAGCAAACCTGGTTTGCTAGAGATGCAGTGCCTGGTGTCAGGCCTGTGGCCCCTTAGAGACTAGCAAACCTGGTTTGCTAGAGATGCAGTGCCTGGTGTCAGGCCCCTGTGGCCCCTTAGAGACTAGCAAACCTGGTTTGCTAGAGATGCAGTGCCTGGTGTCAGGCCCCTGTGGCCCCTTAGAGACTAGCAAACCTGGTTTGCTAGAGATGCAGTGCCTGGTGTCAGGCCCCTGTGGCCCCTTAGAGACTAGCAAACCTGGTTTGCTAGCGATGCAGTGCCTGGTGTCAGGCCCCTGTGGCCCCTTAGAGACTAGCAAACCTGGTTTGCTAGAGATGCAGTGCCTGGTGTCAGGCCCCTGTGGCCCCTTAGAGACTAGCAAACCTGGTTTGCTAGAGATGCAGTGCCTGGTGTCAGGCCCCTGTGGCCCCTTAGAGACTAGCAAACCTGGTTTGCTAGAGATGCAGTGCCTGGTGTCAGGCCTGTGGCCCCTTAGAGACTAGCAAACCTGGTTTGCTAGAGATGCAGTGCCTGGTGTCAGGCCTGTGGCCCCTTAGAGACTAGCAAACCTGGTTTGCTAGAGATGCAGTGCCTGGTGTCAGGCCTGTGGCCCCTTAGAGACTAGCAAACCTGGTTTGCTAGAGATGCAGTGCCTGGTGTCAGGCCCCTGTGGCCCCTTAGAGACTAGCAAACCTGGTTTGCTAGAGATGCAGTGCCTGG
>NW_027055991.1:0-6144 GCF_011386835.1 Chrysemys picta bellii
TCAAGTCCCCCCTCAGCCTTCTTTTCTTGAGACTAAACATGCCCAGGTGGGTTTGTTTTTTTGTTTGTTTTTCAAACTTTCCTCATATGTCAGGTTTTCTAAACCTTTTACCATCTCTTCTGGGCTCTCTCTACTTTGTCCAAGTTTCTTGATGTCTGGCGCCCCAAACTGGACACAGTACGCCAGCTGAGACCTCACCAATGCCTAACAGAGGGGGACCATTACCTCCCATAGCTTACATACAACACTCCTGTTACTACACTCCTGAATTATATTAACCTTTTTTTGCAACTGCATCATCATTGTTGGCTCATGTTCAGTTTCTGATCCACTATAGGTCCCAGATACTTTCTGCAGAACTACTACCTTGACAGTTATTCCCCATTTTGTAGTTGTGCATTTTGATTTTTCCTTCCTATGTATAGTGCTTTGCGCTGGTCTTTATTGAATTTCATCTTGTTGATTTCAGACCAATTCTCTTAATTTGTCAAGGTCATTTTGAAGTCTGATCCTGTCCTTCAAAGTGCAGCTCCTCAGAGCTTAGTGTCATTTGCAACTGTTATAACCATAATCTCTGCTCCATTATTCAAGTCATTAATGAAAATACTGACCAGTACCAGACCCAGGACAGATCCCCAGGGGAGCCCACTAGGTAAGTCCTATTAATAAACTACTCTGAATAAAGCAACGGAGGGTCCTGTGGCACCTTTAAGACTAACAGAAGTATTGGGAGCATAAGCTTTTGTGGGTAAGAACCTCACTTCTTCAGATGCAAGTACATCTTGCATCTGAAGAAGTGAGGTTCTTACCCACGAAAGCTTATGCTCCCAATACTTCTGTTAGTCTTAAAGGTGCCACAGGACCCTCCGTTGCTTTTTACAGATTCAGATTAACACGGCTACCCCTCTGATACTCTGAATAGGATTTTTCAAAGAGTTATGTGCCCACCTTACAGTAATTTCATCTAGATCACATTTCCCCAGATTGCTTATGAGAATGTCATGTAGGAATGTATCAAAAGACTATTAAAACCAAGATATATCACATCTACTGCTTTCTCTCATCCACTAGACCAGCGTACTGTGGTTTAAAAATGGAAAGATTTGTTATATTAATGAGTCATCTACATCAGTTTATCCAAAGGCAATTAAAGCTATGATTTTATGGTCAACATTACACATACCTTGAAGGTAAAAACCATTACACCATTGTACGCACAGCTGGCAACATTTTAACTCTAAGGACTTGTCTACACTTAAACTGCTACAGTGGCCCAGCTGTGGTGTGTGTCGGCATAGACACTATGCCAATGGGAGAGGTTCTCCAGTTGGGGGAGGTGGATTACTTAGGCCAAGAAGTAGTAGCTAGGTCAACAGAAGAATTCTTCCATCGAATTAACTCAGTCTACATCAAGGGATAGGCCAGTGTAGCTATGTCTCTTAAGGGTGTGGATTTTTCACACCCCTGAGAGATGTAGCTATGCCCATGTAAGTTCCCACTGTTGACTAGCCCTGAATCTTTTTCAGGGATCTCTGACTGCTATAAAATTGTGGCCTGGGATTGGAACTTTTCAAAATCTGGTTAGCCATGTTTAATTCCTTGTGCTCAATGTTGGCACCAGGGGGCACTACTACCCCTGAAATGGATCTTTAATGGCTCCCATTGGAGCAGATTACTGTCATACCAATGAAAGAGGTCCACAATAATTATCTTGCATGCACAGCAGTTTATTGAGAAGGAATTACACAAGAGGTAAAGGGTTACATTATGCACATAACTCCTATGTTAAACATTAAGAACTATACGTTAAGAGCTATACATTCCTCTTAGCGAGCCTCTCTTTCACAAACATACACAAACAGGCCCTGCACTAGCTTCACGCAATCCCTGCTTCGCAAACAGAGAAGGTGGTCACCAATTCTATGGATGGCTTCTTCTCTCCAGGTCTGGTCTCCTCAGCCCTCTGGTCTGTCTTGGATTCTCTGGAGGCAAGGCCTTGGCTGCCTGGAAACCCTTCTGGTCACAATCCTACTCAAGCCCACAGAGCAGAGTTTTGGCTACTCTGTCTAGCAGTTTCTTCAAGCGTCAATTAAGGAATCCCCAACAGTAATTTAATTGGCTTGATTTTTATACTTTTTCCTCAAAGGATTCACATGTCTTAAAAGCATGCTCAATGGGAATGTGGTTATTAATTTTTTACCTAATACTTTAGGAGAAGTCTGCAGAGTGGTGCCAACTGAACATTACCCCACATTCACTCCCTGATGAATCATTCACTTTAGCCCCCTGTGTGATGTCTTTCTACAGGGTCAAGATACCCCGGTCAGCCCGTGCTCCACTCAAGATATTCTACACGTGTTGTTTGCTTTCAAATGGACATATTTGCTGATGCAAAGATCAGTATTCATCATACACGCAGCATGGAGCCAGTCAGTTTCACTTCTGGCATCTGCCGGATGCTAAGAAAAGGATTCTTCTCCCAGAATCCTCTTTCACAGTTCAGTCATGTCAAGCCATGTTGTCACCGTTCATTCAGTACAGTCACACCAGTATGGCACCATCCCAACACTCAATACTGTAGTGTACACGATATTCAAAAAATACACACACAAGTGTATTTTGTAAGAGCAGAGTCTTACATTATTAATCCCTCACCACAGCTTGTGTTATTATAGCTTCACTGAGAAGTGGAGTGAGACCACCAAGTTTTTGTTGTTTTTTTTTTTTTTTTTTTAAAGAGATGTGTATTAAATAAATTCTACTGTGCTCAGTTTTTCAGGTGTGCAGTTGCTCACTTATAAAGGTTCAGTTCTTAGATCCATAAGACAAACAGGAATCAGCAATCAGCATACTCATTGAAAATTAAGATTTGTGTGGCATGGATTTAACACCGCAGACCGCAAGTACATGAAGTAAAGGAAAAAACTGACACACCCTATTTCAAAGACACTGTATTGTGCAGGAAAGCTTTCAGCATCACTGCACCATTACGCTTCCCACTGAGAGTAACTTTAGCACTGGCTGAAAATGAATATAGGGCTCAGGAAAGATGTAGGGGATTAGTAAAACTATGTAGCATTCCATTATATTTCTGGGGTACAAGTAAACCTTAACTCAGACTAGACACACAGCTGAGAGATGCTTGGATGAGAGCCAAACCCTTTGTACAACAGACCTTTTTCTATAACCACCTTTATTAAGTTTATTTATTTTAAGTTAGAGAATACCTTTTACTGAACTAACCAAAAGAATAGAGGATGTTGCTACTTAGAATCATGCTCTTCAGGCTACAGAAAACAAGCATTGTAGAAACAGACACAGGCATGAATTCAGACCAAATTCAATTAAAATAAAATAGAAGGGTCAGAAGAGAATAGTTAAAATAAATCAAATACAGATGTAGACTGACATGCCTCCTCTTGACAGCTGCCAGAATTACTATGACAGGAGGCTTTATTGAAACCCTTTAAAGTGAAAAAACCTAGGTTGTTCTGCTAAGGGCTTGGATTCAGCTATTTGAAGAGTTTGTGCTGTTCAGTCGGTTGTCTAAACATTGTTGGGGATAAGGGGTCTTGTTCAAAGGCAGTGCAAATATGACACCCCCACAAAGCAAATGAGCATGCTGCCCTCAGCACTCCCACACCCTGCCTGGTCAGCAGAGATCAAATCCCTGCACGGGATCAAGTGTTCCCTTCCCAATGGGTTTTGTGCTCCATTCCCTCTGATTATTTCTGTCCAGGTTTGCAGTTAGACTAAAGGTTTGGACTAATGGAGAAGCCACCTAGCATTCTATTACATAGTTATTTTAACCCTACTGTTAAGATTGGTTTTAAAACCTACTATGAGGTATATAAATCCAACAATATTTATGTATAAAAAGCACAAACTAGTCATAAAAATTCCTACCATTTTCACCTTGTAGGCATTCTCAGTAAGCCCTCCAAACAAGATCTCAGAAAGCTAAATAAAAAAAATATTTTAAGACTATTCTTTGGAAAGGGAAATCCCATTTGGAAGAGAAGAGGAATAAGACTGAATTGTTAGGTAAATATAATCGATAGTAACATAAAAGCTTTTTTTAAAAAGAAGGCTCTCGTCTCAAATTGTTTTCTAAACCAGATTTGAGCGTTTAACTGGACAAACCAGATAAGGTGTCTTAAACCCATTTTAACTAAACCTAATTTTAATTGAATTTAACATTCAATTCAGTTTGCATGGCACTTCCTAGTTCAAATGACATTACTGGTCTTATCAGACACTGACAAAGATTTCATATTAAAGACAAAATGGTCGTTGCAAGAGCAGGGATTCTGAGAGTAAAAGCAAAGACAATAATTCAACCACTGTTAGAATCTACAAAGTTTTACCCCTTCCAAAACAATTTTCAGTCTACTGACATCAGGATCCTTTGCAAATTTCATCAGATTCTCTCCCCGAGGTCTGCAAATTGATGCTTCTGGCCTTTTACTCCACCTCACTGACTAAGCAATAGTGTTTTTAATAGCTCATTTCAAGTGGACTCGGCTAAGGATGCTCAGAAAAATCTTCCAACGTCAACTCCGGAAAGAGAAGCATTTTGCATCTTCACCAAGTTTGCTACTTGACAGTGTGAAAAAGGCTGCAGAAGTTGCTTCTCAACATGCCATGATTAATTTCAGGTCTGATGTAAACAGAAGAGCGCAGGGGAATGAATTAGCACATGAAATGAAAAACAAGCAAACAAACAAAAAAACACACATGGGGCAGGAGGATCAGTGACAGGATACAACCTTGTCCCTGGATTTGAAGAAGGTATTACAAAAAGAAAGATGTGCATCACCTGAAAGTGTTCTCTATGTAGGAAGATATTAAATCCTCTGTACCCCCTACACATCCAGATTTTGTCCAGGGAAGTTAGAACATTTGCAGAAAGTATACTGCTCTCGACTGACATTCTGAAGCCCTATTCCAAGACTAATGATCAGGAGGAGCAGACTTACTGTTTTCATTCTTCAATACAAAATTACTTTTGCTTACGTTGTAGGTATTGTGGAACTAATTTTCAAGTGTGACTCTACAATTGACAGTAGATGTATAGATCCCTTCTCCCTCCTAACACACGTATCAGGTTTAAATGCCCACTTATGAAACCCCCCAAGCAGAGTCACATATTCCATGGCAAAACCACAGAACCCTGAGACATTCCAGGGTTGGAAATTCTGTGACATCTTCAACTAGATTAACAAATTAAGATTTTACTGAATATCAAATTGAATAGTACAATCAGAATATACCCTCAGTTGAATTCAGTTTTCTGCTACTCCATTTTTTAATTTTCAATGTGCTGCACAATTTGTACTGAAGACCAGGGGCGGCTCCAGGGTTTTGGCCGCCCCAAGCAGCCAAAACACACACACACACACACACACAAAAAGAGCCGCGATCGCGATCTGCGGCGGCAATTCGGCGGGAGGTCCTTTGCTCCCAGCAGGATTGAGGGACCGTCCGCCGAATTGCCGCCGAATACCTGGACATGCCGCCCCTCTCAGGAGCGGCCGCCCCATGCACCTGCTTGAGAAGCTGGTGCCTGGAGCCGGCCCTGCTGAAGACAAATCGATGAAGTATAAAAATCAGGGGAAACCTGAAGGTTTTGGAAGCAGAGGAGACAGTTGGGACTTTTGGGACCTGAGAAGGTGAGTGATGCCAACATGATCAGCAGTGAAAGTTGCATTTTTAACTGCCATAATTAGGTTTCAAAACAAACACTAATTGAGATAATAGGACAGTTCGCACCTCAGAGCTAGTGTTCCTATCTTTCTGCAAACACTGCATTAGATACACTGTTTGCATTTATGTTGTTTTCTTCCCATCCATAAAAGGGCTAGAAGCTTTTTGTTTTTTAAATAAATAAAAAAAATACTCATTCTAGAACACAATTCTACAATAAATTGCACAGCCACAGAATTTCAGAGTACATAAATCCATGGCCACCAGCCTATACAAAACGTACAATTCCTGCTACGAGGGTAGAGCCAATTCCTGCAATTATTGTAGGTCAATGGATGTTTTATTAATGTTTTCAAATGGAAGCAGAATCAGCCCCTAAAAATCCAATATGACTGTAGTATGGAAAGTATTTTATCAATGTTCCTGAGCGACAGGGAA
>NW_027055992.1:0-6135 GCF_011386835.1 Chrysemys picta bellii
AAACCTTGGATTGCTCCACTTTATCCATACGATCACTCCCAGGTAGCCACATGCCCCCAAATGCCAGCAACTCGCCAGAAATCTTGGCACCTCCCCACAAAGCCTAATTCCCCCACCCCCACAGCCTGCTCTCCCCAGGCCCTCCATCTCCTGCAGCCTGCTCTCCCCACCCCGGCTGGGCTGGGACACTCCAAACCCCCCACCCCCACCTCAACCCACTGACCCCCACATATCTCCTATTTCTCCAACCTACCCGCTATTTCTCCCATCACCTCACCTTCTTCCACCTCCTCTCCAGGGTCCAGGAGGCACCTAATTAGTCGAGCTAGCCTAAGTGGCTCCATTAATTAGGTGGGGGGCCCTTCATTCCCTTCAGCAGGAACGTCAGACCGGGGCTCCTCCGGGCGGGGGTGGGGCTGCGTCTGGCTGCGGGGCATCTCCAGGCTTCAGCCACGGGGGGAGGACGCAGGCAGAAGGGGTGGAGCCAGGGGCTAGCCTCCCATGCCGGGGTGATTTAAAAGGGTCCTGGGCCCTGGGTAGGGTTACCACACGTCCAGGTTTCCCCGGACATGTCCAGCTTTTCGGTCTTTAAATAGCCGTCCGGGTTGGAATTTGTAAAAAGCTAAAAATGTCCGGATTTCCCCAGGACGGCTATTTAAAGACCCCAAAGCGGTGGTGAGCTGGGGCAGGGGGGCGCGGGGAGGGCTGCCTGCAGTAGGTAACCTGGGGGGGGGGGCGCAGGGGAACCCCGCCCCAGCTCACCTCCACTCCGCCTCTGCCTGCTGCCTTGAGCGCTCTGCTTCTCAACCCTCCCTCCCAGGCTTGCCGCCAAACAGCTGTTCGGTGGCAAGCCTGGGAGGGAGCGGGTGAGAAGCGGAGCGGCGCAGCTGCGTGCTCAAGGCAGCAGGCAGAAGCGGAGCGGAGGTGAGCTGGGGTGGGGGCAGAGAGCGCGGCGAGTCAAGGGACAGGAAGCAGGGGGGTTGGGTGGGTCAGGGGTTCTGGGGGGGGCTTGTCAGGGGGCAGAGGTGTGGAGAGGGATTGGGGCAGTCAGGAGACAGGGAACAGGGGGAGGGTTGGATGGGTCAGCGGTTCTGGGGGGGGGTCTGTCAGGGAGCAGGGGTGTGGAGAGGGATTGGGGCAGTCAGGGGACAGGGAGGGTTAGATGGGTTTGGGGTTTGGGGGGGCAGTCAGGGGACAGGCAGCGGTTGGATAGGCGTGGGAGTCCCAGGGATCTGGCGGGGACAGGGGTGTGGATAGGAGTCAGAACAGTCAGGGGACAGGTAGGAAGTGAGGTCCTAGGGGGGCAGTTAGGGTGGGGGGGTCTCAGGAGGGGGCAGTCGGGGACAAAGATAAGGGAGGCTTAGATAGGGGTCCTGGGGGGTGGTTAGGGGAAGGGGTCCCGGGAGGGGGCGATCAGGGGAAAAGGAGCAGGGGGGGTTGGATGGGTTGGGGGTTCTGTGGGGGGCAGTCAGGGGGCGGGAAGTGTGAGGGAGTGGCTAGGGGGTGGGGCTACTCCCTCCCCCAGAGTGTCCTCTTTTTTCTAAATTCAAATATGGTAACCCTAGCCCTGGGAAAATTGCCCCCTTTGCCCCCCCACCCCACAGGATCAGGCCTGGGGACCCAAGAGCCCAGGAGGGGTGGGAGGCTGGTTGAAGTGGCCCATGGACTCCCAGAGGGAGAAACTCGGGGGCCCAGTACCCTCCCAAGGGAGGAGGGGAACTGAAGTCTAGCCCCTGAAATGGGGAAGGACCTTGGTTCAGAGCTGCCCCTGCGAGGGGGTTGAACTGTTGTGTGATGGACTGAGACCAGGAGGCCCAGTGGGAGAACCTGGAGAAGACACTGGCTGGGACTGGCCCTTGCGGCTGAGAAGGGGCCAGCAGAGGGGTGTGAGAGGAGCCGTCCCCTGCCATTCCCCATCTGGGCAGGTGGGGCTGCCCTAGAGGTAACATGCATGTGTAGAGGAGAGTTAGGTGCTTGATGATGGGGTCTGCAAAAACCAGCACAGTGAGCGGGGAGCTGCCTCATCTACCCCCTAGGACAGGGATAAGCAAACTTTTTGGCCCGAGGCTCACATCAGGGTTCCGAAACTGTATGGAGGGCCAGGTAGGGAAGGCTGTGCCTCCCCCAACAGCCTCGCCACCGCCACCCCTCTGCCCCCACCCACTTCCCGCCCCCTGACTCCCCCCTCAGAACCCCTGACGCATCCAACCCCTCCTGCTCCTTGTCCCCCACCCCTAACTGCCCCCCAGGGACTCCACTCCCTATCCAACACCCCCTGCTCCCTGTCCCCTGAGTGCCCTGACCCCTATCCACACCCGCTCCCCCTGACAGCCCCCTCCCGGGACTCCCATGCCTATCCAACGCTCCCTGTCCCCTGACTACCCCCCGGGATCTCCTGCCCCTTATCCAACCCCCCTACCCCCAACCATGCTGCTCAGAGCACCAGGACTGGCAGCCGCACCGCCCAGCCGGAGCCAGCCATGCCACCACACTGTCTAGAGCACCGGAGCAGGCCGGCGGCTCTCACAGCTGCCCTGCCTGGCAGGAGCTCGCAGCCCCACTGCCCAGAGCGCTGGTGGCACAGCGAGCTGAGGCTGTGGGTGAGGGGGAGAGCGGGGGGCTAGCCACCCTGGGCCAGCTGGGAGCTCAAGGGCTGGGCAGGACTATCCCGCAGGCCGTAGATTGCCCACCTCTGCCCTAGGAAATGCTGAGGAGAGGTTTCAGAGGGGTAGCCGTGTTAGTCTGTATCAGTAAAAACAAGGAGTGGTCCTTGTAGCACCTTAGAGACTAACACATTTATTGGGCACAAGCTTTCGTGGGCTAAAACCCACTTCATCAGATGCATGGAGTGGAAAATACAGTAGGCAGCTATAAATATACAGCACATGAAAAGATGGGAGTTGCCTTACCAAGTGGGGGGGTCAGTGCTAAAGAGGCCAATTCAATTAGGGTGGATGTGGCCCATCCCCAACAGTTGACGAGAAGGTGTGAGTATCAACAGAGGGGAAATTATTTTTTGTAGTGACCCGGCCACTCCCCGTCTTTACTCAGGCCTAATTTGATGGTGTCAATCCTGCAGATTAATTCCAGTTCTGCAGTTTCTCGCTGAAGTCTGTTTTTGAAGGTTTTTCTGGTTGAAGAATGGTGACTTTTAAGTCTGCTATTGAGTGTCTGGGGAGACTGCAGTGTTCTCCTATTGGTTTTTGAATGTTACAATTCTTGATGTCTGATTTGTGTCCATTTATTCTTTTGTGTAGAGACTGTCCGGTTTGGCCAATGTACATGCAGCGGGGCATTGCTGGCACATGATGGCGAAGAAGCAGTTTGCTAGATCAATCACTGAAAACCACTTTGCCTTGGGCGGAATACTTTCCATCAATGCGGTCATGTCTGCCACCACTGGAGCCCGCTGTGGGGTGCAAGCATTGATCCGGCCGTAGTCTATAGTTAGTCGCCAGGTCTTCCCCTCTGCCTTGCGGACCGACCAGGTGGGGGAGTTGAAAGGAGAGGGAGTTGAACGAACCACTCCCTGGGCTATCAGGGCATCCAATAGCTCACCCACAGCGTGCTCTGCCTCAGGAAGATACTTGTCTTGTTCCTGGGGCGGCACCGGGGGACCCTGAACGACAATGGGCCCCTCCTTCCAGAGACCACAATCGTATTTACCCTGAGCCCCGACCCCGGGAATCTGCTTTTCCCATTCATCTGCCTCTGGTACCTCCACAGCTGCCACCCGCAACATAGAGCGGGTTAGCACCCCAGAGACCCCTCCTTGTAGATCTTCCCCCCAATCCACTGCGGGGACCTGCCACACGCAGCGATTGGCACAATCTACCACCAAACGGAGCTCTCTGGGCTGATCAATCCCCAGAATAACTTCGCCTGCCATCCTCCAATGAACCCAGGGGAGGTTAGCCACCAAATTAAAGGCAGAAGAAGCCTGGGATTACTTTAAGTTAAAGATGCATGAGCTGTCGGAGGCCTGTATCCCCAAAAAGGGAAAAAGATTACCAAGCAAGAGATTTAGACCGAGCTGGATGAGCGACCGACTCAAAGGGGCGATTAGGAAAAAACAGAAAGCGTACAAAGAGTGGAAGAGGGGAGGGATCAGTAAGGAAATGTACCAAAGTGAAGTCAGAGAATGTAGAGATAGAGTGAGAAAGGCCAAAGGCCGTGTAGAATTGGACCTAGCGAGGGGAATTAAAAGCAATAGTAAGAGGTTTTACAGCCACATAAACAGGAAGAAAGCAAAGAAAGAAGTGGGACCGCTGAGGACTATTGCCGGAGAGGAGATTAAAGACAATCTAGGCATGGCGCAATATCTCAATGAATATTTTGCGTCAGTGTTTAATGAGGCCAATGAAGGGATTAGGGACACTAGCACCATTACAGAGGGGCGTTCGGGATGGGGGATTACCGTATCCGAGGTAGAAACAAAACTTGAACGCCTTAATGGGGCTAAGTCGGGAGGACCGGACGATCTTCATCCGAGAATATTGAAGGAATTGGCGCGGGAAATAGCAGGCCCGTTAGCGATAATATTTAATGAATCTGTAAACTCGGGGGTGGTCCCGTTAGACTGGAGAATAGCTAATGTGGTTCCTATTTTCAAAAAAGGGAAAAAAAGTGATCCGGGTAACTACAGGCCTGTTAGTTTAACATCTGTAGTGTGCAAGCTGTTAGAGAAAATTTTGAAGGAGAAACTAGTTGAGGACCTGGAGGGTAGTGGCAATTGCGATAATTTACAACATGGTTTTACGAAGGGCAGATCGTGCCAAACGAATCTGATCTCCTTCTTTGAGAAAGTAACGGATTTATTAGATAAGGGAAATGCGGTGGACCTAATATACCTGGATTTCAGTAAAGCGTTTGATACTGTACCCCATGAGGAATTATTAGTTAAACTGAAAAACATGGGGATCGATTTGAAAATCCAGGGATGGATAAGGAATTGGTTAATGGGGAGAATGCAGCGGGTTGTATTGAAGGGTGAACTGTCAGGTTGGAGGGAGGTTACCAGTGGAGTTCCCCAAGGTTCGGTTTTGGGACCCATTTTATTTAATCTATTTATAACTGACCTCGGAACCGATTGCAGGAGTAGGCTGGTAAAGTTTGCGGATGATACGAAGGTGGGAGGCGTTGTAAATTCGGAAGAGGATAGGGATATCCTGCAGGGAGACTTGAATGAACTTGTGAATTGGAGTGTCAGAAATAGGATGAAATTTAATAGTGAAAAGTGTAAGGTGATGCATTTGGGGATGACCAATAACAATTTTAGTTACAAGATGGGGACGCATTGGTTAGAAGTAATGGAAGAGGAGAAGGACCTAGGGGTCCTTGTAGACCGCAGGATGACTATGAGTCGACAGTGTGACGTGGCTGTGAAAAAAGCCAATGCTGTCTTGGGATGCATTAGGCGAGGTATATCTAGTAGGGATAAGGAGGTCCTGCTTCCGTTGTACAAGGCGCTGGTGAGACCTCATTTGGAGTACTGTGTGCAGTTCTGGTCTCCAATGTTTAAAAAAGATGAACTCAAATTGGAACGGGTGCAGAGAAGGGCCACTAGGATGATCAGAGGAATGGAGAAACTGTCGTATGAAAGGAGACTAGAGGAGCTTGGGTTGTTTAGTCTGACAAAGCGAAGGCTGAGGGGGGATATGATTGCTATCTTTCAATATATTAGAGGGATTAATACAAGGGAGGGAGATGAATTATTCCAGCTTAGTACTAACGTGGATACAAGAACGAATGGATTTAAACTGGCCGTGGGGAAGTTCAGGCTTGAAATTAGACGAAGGTTTCTGACCGTTAGAGGGGTGAAATATTGGAACGGCCTTCCGAGGGAAACGGTGGGGGCGAGGGACTTGTCTGGCTTTAAGATTAAGTTAGATAAGTTTATGGAGGGAATGGTTTAATGGTAAAACATAGTTGTCAAGGAAAACCAAGCAATGGTAGGTAAATAGCATAATGACTAAAAGGGGTCAGGATGGAGACTCTTGCCTATATGCTCGGGGTCTTACTGATCGCCATATTTGGGGTCGGGAAGGAATTTTCCTCCAGGGCAGATTGGCTGAGCCTCTGGAGGTTTTTCGCCTTCCTCCGCAGCATGGGGCAGGGATCTCTAGCAAGAGGGTC
>NW_027055993.1:0-6133 GCF_011386835.1 Chrysemys picta bellii
GCAGCTCCCTGCGGTTCTGGGTTTATCCCCCAGCCCTCCTCCCCTCTCACCTTGTCTGGGCACAGGGACAGGTTCAGGAGGCCTTTGAGCGCCAACCCCTTCTCCCATCCCCCGCCCTCCATTGACCTCAGGCCCAGGAGCTTGGGGTCACCTTGGACTCCTCTGCTCTGCATCCCGCCTCTCTCACTCCATCCTGGAGCTCCCCAGAGCCCTCCCTTCCTGCAACATCCCCAGCCTGCCAGCTCTCTCCCGCCGGCTCTCTCCTGCAGCCTTGTCCTCTCATCTCCCCCTCCTGCCAGACCTTCCCTTGCCCCTCCTGCAGCACCTGCGCTGGCTCCCTGCTCTTCCCCACCTCGCACCAAACCCCTTGCCCTCCTCTCCAGGGGTCTGCACAGCCTCCCCACACCCACTTCCCAGTGCTCTGGCTCCTTTGGCCCCTCCCATCCCTTTCAGTGTGTCCCCTCCCACCTCCCTCCTTCTGTTCTGCTGCCCCAGCCTCTGGGGGCACATCATCCAAACGCCCCCCTCCAGCTGCCGGAGGGGAGGCCCTGACACAGGGGGGATGGAGCAGCTGGAGCAGCTAAATGGCCCTGAGCACCCAGAGCAGGGGGCGTTCTTCTGCCAGCCTGGCAGGAGCTGATGCCAAAGCATCCCACGGGCAACTGACAAAGGGGGTGAACAGACACCTGGGTTCAGAGGCTGCGGAGCAGACTTTGGTGCTAGGGGAACAGCGGGGAGAGTCCTTGGAGACAGAATTATGGGGCTCGACCCAAAGCCCACTGGAGTCAGAGGACAGACCCATCGACATCAGTGCTCGGTAGATTGGACTCCTACCGAGGATCTTGCTGAATCACTATTCTAGGCCCGGGTTTTCCCTGCCAGGGAGCGCTGCACCGCGAGGCTGCTCAGTGCAGTTAGGAGGCGGCCAGGGTCACAGGCTGCTCACCTTGCATTTAGGTCGACAAGCCATGAATTTCATCAGGAAGGTGATCCTTTCCACTGCCCTCAGCCGCCCATGCACCTCCTTGGATGCGGTCCAGGGGAGCAGGACCTGAGAGAAACAAATTGGGACAAATTGCTGAGGAGAAGTACCAAAAAATAGCACAAGCACATAGGGAGAAAATCAGAAAGCTTAAGGCAAAAATGAGTTCTAACTGGCAAGGGACATAAAAGACAATCAGAAGCAGCTCTATAAATGCATTCGGAGCAAGAGAAAGACAAAGGAAAGTGAGGGGCCACTACTCAGCAGGGAAGGAGAGCAAATAATGGATGACACAGACAAAGCCAAGGTGTTTAATGCCTTTTTTCCTTCAGTTTTCACTAAAAAGGTTAATGGCGACTAGATGCTTAACACAATATTAACAACGAGGGGGAAGGAATACAGGCCAGACTCGGGAGAGAACAGCTAAAAGACAATTTAGGTCAGTTAGATGAATTCAAGCTGGCAGAGCCACATGATATTCACCCTAGATGGAGCTAGGCAAAGCAATCTCTGAACCGTTAGGAGGGCTGAGGTCCCAGAGGACTGGAGAAGGGCAGACACAGAACCTATCTTCAGAAAGGGGAACGAGGAGGCCCCAAGGAATTATAGACCTGTCAGCCTAACTTTGGTACCCAGAAAGATACTGAACAACTTATTAAACAGTTTGTAAGAACCTAGAGGAGATAATAGGGTGATAAGGAAGAGCACCATGGATTTGTCCAGAACAAACCATGCCAAACAAATCTAATTTCCTTCTTTGACAGGGTTACTTGCCTAGTGGATGGAAGGAGGCAGTATATGATGATGTATATGACGTTTAGTAAGGCTTTTGACACAGTTCCACAAGACATTCTCAGAAGCCAACTAAGCCAGTATGATCCAGATGAGATTACTATAAAGTGGGTGCACAACTGATGGAAAGACCATACTCAAAGAGGAGTTATCACTGACTCGCTGGCAAAGTGGAAGGGTGTCTCAAGTGGGGTCCCCCAGGGGTGTGCCTGGGTCCAGTACTAGTCAATATTTTCATTAAGAACTTGGTTAACGGAGAGGAGAGTATGCTTGTAAAGTTTGCGGATGACACCAAACTGGGAAGGGTTGCAAGCACTTTGGAGGACAGATTAGAATTCAAAATGAGCTTGCTAAATTGGAGAGTTGGTCTCAAGTCAACAAGATGAAATTCAGTCAAAACAAATGTGACGTAATGCACTTAGGAAGGAAAAATCAAATGCATAAAAACAAAGTGAGGGATAACCGGCTAGGTGGCAGTACTGCAGAAAAGGATCTGGGGGTTATCATGGGTCTCACACTGAATAGGAATCAACAGTGTGATGCTGTTGTGAAAAAGGGAAATGTCATTCTGAGGTGTATTAGCTTCTAGCACTGTGTCCAGTTCTGGGCACCACGCTTTAAGAAAGATGTGAACAAACTGGGGCCAGTCCAGAGGACAGCGACAAAAGTGCTCAGCGGTTTAGAAAACCTGACCTGTGAAGAAAGGTTGAACAAACGGCATTTTCGTCTTGAGAAGACGGAGGGGGCACCTGGTAACAGTCTTCAAATACGTTAAGGGCTGTTATACAGAGGATGGTGACGAATTGTTCTCCATGTCCCCTGAAGGTAGGACAAGAAGTAATGGGCTTAATCTGCAGCAAGGGAGATTTACGTTAAATATTAGGAAAAAGTCTAAGGGTGGCTAAGCACTGGAACAGGTGACCTAGGGAAGTGGTGGACTCCCCATCACGGAGGTTTTAAAAAACAGGCTGGACAAACACTCATCAGGGACGGTCTAGGAATGCTTGGCCCTGCCTCAGTGCAGGGGATGGAGTAGATGACCTCTTGAGATCCCTTCCAGCCCTGCACTTCTGTGTTCCCTCTTCCCAGGCTCTGGAATCGAGGAGACCGAATCTCTGTCAAGGACATTTCCCTCTTTTTGGAGCACAAACCACCCACAGAATCTACTTCCTGTGGCCCCAGAACTAGAACGTTGGGGGAATCTAGCTCCGGGCTCTGGCCAGGTTGGTGGGGCCCATGGTGAACACAAATGAATGCCAGGGTCAGATGGGGGCTCAGTGGAGAACACGGCAGATCCTGCACTCCTCCACCCCCACCCCGTGCAGACGTTTTTCAGATATAGTGGGGGCACTTGGCCCTCCAGCCCAAGAACCTTTGTATAGAACGTACTTTGAGGAGCCAAAGGCACCGGGGGAGGGGGGAGAGGAGGGGGGAGTGTCCCATGCTTGTGATTAAATGGAGTCTTGGTCCCTGAGCCCCACCCCAGCTACAGGACTAGTCCCCTTCCTGCCCCCACGCCTCCAGACCTCCAAGATCTTCTCCACCACCAGAAGTTTGGGCTCCTGATCCTCACACACCAAGGCCTTCAGCATCTGATCCATGGCTCTCAGAGTCTGTGTGCAGAGCAGAGGAGACACCAGAGCAAGTGGCGTTACCCAGCCAGGAGATGAACCAATGCCCTGGCATGTGACACCCCCCAGGCCACGGCAGCCCCTGGTATTCCAGCTCACCCACTCACTTGTACCCACAGGGGACCTACTGCAAACTCCTGGCAACAGGACACCACCTCCCTTTGCTGTCCCCAGAAAGGCCACTGCATGCAGTCTAACCCACTGGAAGAGTCAGAAAGGACTGCACATTTGGAGGGGAGATTTCCAGCCAAGCTTCGGTTCCCCTGGCCTGTGTGCGTCTGATGCAGCCAATTGCAGGCCTGTGCCCCCAGCCACGCACTGGGGATGAATGTGCTTGTGAAGGGAGTGTCTGTTCCCCACTAATTGTCGGTGCATGTGAAGGAGAAATGCCTACTACTGCTACCCTATGAGGGAGTTACTCCTTTATCTGCAGCGGTGGGGCCTGTGCTTTGGTGCTGCAGGTCCTGAGCTGAAGTCCTGCCGAGGAGCTGTGATTATTACACTCATGTGCCAGTGCCAGGTTACCCAGGGGACAGGTACACGAGCGACCGGCAGGATTCCCACTTGGTTTGGGGCGGCTCTGCGTAGCCGGTTTGGGGCTTACCTCGGTGTAGAGAGCAGCCTCCTTGCCCTGCATGGTCTCTGCTGGAGGCAGGGAGAAGACGCTGGAGAAGCAGGCTGCGAGCAGGCTGGATTGTTCCAGGCTCTGCAGCGGTGGCTTCACTCTGCTAAGAGAAGAGATACGTGCGGATTGGAGGGCTGAGGCGGGACTGATGCGCTAATGTTGGCGTCAGGCTCCCAGGACATGGAAACACCTGAGGGGGCTCCAACTGGGGGGTGACAGATGAGAACAGGTCAGGGGGCGGTGGAGGGAGCTGGTGCTGCCTTCTCTCAAGTCTCAACAGGCAGGGACTTAGTGTAGTCTGCAGCTGTCTGCTGTGACCCCACCAGGACTCACCAGCTGGGGCAGAGATTGCTGCGCTTCGCCGAGAAACGACATCCCGCAAACGGCACGGACGGGAGACTAGAGCCTGCTGGCACCAAAGTGCCTCTGAACCAAGTGGCCACAGTGCAAAGGAGCCTGCCAGTCCTGTCCCGCTGGGGGCAAAGAGACCCTCCCACCAGAGCCATCTGCACTGCGGCTGCACAGTCCGGGCCAGCAGAGAGATGCTGCATCAGCCCGCAGCAGGGCAGAATCCAGGCAGGGATCCAAGCCCTGCCCCTTGCCCAGAGCTCTCAGCCTGCTGGACAGGGCACCCAGCTGTGTGCAGGGGGGCAGGAAGGTGGGGACAGCCCAGACCGCATTAACCCCTTCACCCCCACTGCCAGAGCATGGCCCCAGCACATGCAATGAGGTGCCAGGTGACTACTTGTCCCCTGCAGGACAGAGCCGCGCCCCTCGTGGCAGGTGGCAGCCAGTGAGGAACAGCTACGCCCACTGCTGACGCAAATCACCCCCCTCCGCCCCAGCAGAGACGGGATCATGGCCAATGCCGTCGCCTGCCCCGCTGTCAGGAAGCCAGTGCCCAATGGGGAGAGCCGCTCCAGCGCCTGCCCTGCCTCCCGCTCCCATTCCTGGGGAACCTATTGAGCCAACAGCGAGAGCCCAGCTCCAGCCCGCAGCATCTGCCACCTCCGGACGCCTGTTGGGCAGGCTTCTGGGAAGCTCAGAGCAGGGCACCAGCGGCGCTGAGAGAGAGCCCCCCATGGCACAGGCAGTGCCACGTGCCAGGGCTCAGCCTGCCCAACTTCTCAGCCACAGGGGGTCGCTGAGCTGCCGGTGTGACGCAGCTGGCACAGCTGGCAGTGACTTCGGTAGCTCTGCTCCAGCAGCACCCAACTGCCCCTCTCCCCCCAGAGCCATCCCCTGCGGGGTCCCAGAGGGGACCAGTCCTAACCCCCTCACTCCCTCCCCCACATCTTCATAAGGCCACGTGGAGAGGTCGCCAGGCACCGAAGAATCCTCCACCATCTATCTACCCACTGGTGCCAGCCCACATGCACCAGCACCATCATCTGGTGCCACGTGCCCGGCGGAATCAGAAGATGGGGGAGGAGCAGAGGGGGGAATGCCCTGGAGAACTGGCCATGCCAAGAGGCTGGCGTGTCTGGCTGCACACAGCACTGGCTGGGGCTGGGCCGGGCAGGCTGGGTACCTCAGCTCCATGATGGCGAGCATCGCTTGCTGACGCACCATGTTGGTCAGGGAGTCGACGGACTCATGATGAATCAGCTCCTGGGGAGACAATGTGGGGAAATGCCAGCCGGGCTCCAAGCTCCTGCAAGGCTCTGACTGGGGAGCAAAGCGCAGGGCCTGCAACATGTGGGCTCGGCAGCCAGGTCGTCCTACTGCGGACTTGATGGTGTGCAGGGCTCCAGCCGTGGAGCGCAGTGCAGGGCCTGTGGTCAGTGCCCCAGTGTCACGCGCCAGTGCACTGAAAGGCTCCATCAGCATTAGCACCCAGGGACACCACCTGAGATCAGGCCCCCTTGTGCCCGGTGCTGCACACACACAGTGAGAGCCAGTCCCTGCCCCAGAGAACTCACGAGCTAACTAGAAGAGACAAGGCATGGGAGGGAAACTGAGGCACAGAGGGGGAAGTGACTTGCACAAAGTCTTACTGCAGAACTGGGAGTAGAACCCAGGTGTGCTGAGCCCCAGCTCACTGGACCACCCACCAGCCCACGCTGTCCCACGTTCAGGAAAGGGAGGTGACCTCTGGAAAGC
>NW_027055994.1:0-6128 GCF_011386835.1 Chrysemys picta bellii
CCTGGGCCCCATCACACGGGAGAGGCTTTGGGCCATGACAGACCTGGGGCCAGGTCCCAGCTGGGCCCTTGGGGTGACAGGCCCCCAGCCCCATGAATAATCACCCAAGCCAGCCTGGTCCCAGGGAGGGGTCTCCAGCCAGAGCTGTAGGGCAATCCCCTCCCCTGGGTGGGTCACACAGACACAGCGGCTGCAGCCCCAGGGCAATGGGGATGGAGGGGGGCTGGATCCAGAGGGTGAGACCCTTCCATAGTTGGGGCACTGGGTCTGCAGCCTGGGCTCTGAGTCTCTTCCCAGCCCGACGGGGCGTGAGGGGCAGACGGAGCCCGGACGTACCTGCTCACAGCACTTCTGACACCCTAGAGGGGAAGGAGAGACAGAGCAGAGAGTCAGTGCCCATGGCCCAGCTGGGTCACTCTGCTCTCCCAGCCCCAGCCCCAGCCCCAGCCCCACGGGCTGCTCCCCCAGTGGGGTGGCGGCACTAAAGGGCTGTGATAGGGGGAGCAGCGCTGCCCTCCAGGGACGGCCGGGCCTCCTGTGCTGAGCCCTGGGACTGGAACAGCCTTTCACCAGCCTCCCACCACCTCCCCGACAGTCCGAGCTCCTCTCTTTGCAGCCCGTGGCCCTGCAGATATCCCGGCCGCACGCTCTGCACTGAGCTTTACAGGGTCTTGGGGGCCGTCCCCTCCCGACACTGGGCTCTGGGTGCATCTGACACAGTCTCACCTGCAGCAGTTCCAGCACGGGCTGCTGACACTTCCCCTCCAGCTCCGTGATCAGGGCGCTGAGCCAGGAAATCTCCTCACCCAGGTGGGTGGCATTTTCCTCCCTCCTCCTCTTCATCTCCTCGTCCAGCTCTGCCAGCCGGGCAGGCAGGAGGCGCTCTTGTTTAGCCAGGAACTGGCTCAGCCGCTCGCACTCGGACACCACCAGCTGCCGCTCCACTTCCGTCTGCCTCTGGGGTGCGCAGAGAGACGCAGGGGCAGGGCAGGGACACGGGGTGAGTGGGGGTCATGGGAAATGGTACAGGGCCTTGTCTGGGCTGCACAGAGCGTTTCATTCGATACCTTTGCCAGTGTAACTGTGTCTGCACTAGGCCTTTTGCTAATATGAAAATGTCACCAAAAATCACCAACCCCCCTACAATCAATCACCGCCCCCCCTCCCCCCCCATCGCTGTACCAGCAACAGGTTGAAGTGCAGACCAGGCCTTGGCAAATGGTGCTGCCCAAACCACCCAATGGCCTCACTGGAACGTCTGACACTCAAACCCTGGGATCAGCACAAATCTCCCCCTTCTCCGCCCTGACCCCTGCCACATCCCTGCCTGCTCAGCCGTTTTACTGGCCTCTCCCCCTGCCCTCCCCACCCCCCAGCACTAGAGAGCCAGAGACTGCTCCCAGCTACCCTGGGGTGAACCCTTTTACTCCAGTGGGAACTAACCCCAGGGTCCCAGAGGAATCTGACCCTGACCCCACTGACTTCGGTGGGGTCACTTCTGATGTACACCAGGCACCTGAGAGCAGACGCTGCCCCGCACTGGTTAAAATGACCCTGAACCGTCTCCCTGCATCGACCCTGGAAACCTTTAAACTTCTGCACCACCCAGACCCCAACCAGCAGAGATCCTCCGCTGCTCTCACTGACACCCCTGTGCAAACCGGCTGGGCAGGGCAGGGCACCTACCAGGAGCCTCTCACTCTTCTTGTCCCAGTTGGATTTCAGTCCCAGGAGCTCTTCTCTCTCCTCCCGCAGACGCTCCAGGAGGCTCAGGATTTGCTCCTGCAAACAGACAATGGCTCTGGGGGCTGGTTTGGGGTCACTGGTTTGTGCCCAGCAACAACATCATCACCGAGCAGAGTAAGGTGGTGGGAGCAGGTCCCCCTTCTCCAGACCGCTGAAAAAGTGACCCCAGCTCCAAGATAACTCCCCAGGCAGAGCTGCTGGGCCTGGCCCAGTCCCTCTCCAGCACCATCATCTCCAGGCTGTTTCACTGCCATAGGTCCGGTGCTCTGGAACAGCCCCTAGGAGGAGCTCTTTAGTGTGGCAATCCCCTTAGGGTCACACTTTTTCCAATGAGGAAAGCCACTTGGCTTCACCGCTTCCTGACTCTGAATCTCAGAGCCTTCAGCACCCCTGCTTCACGTCAGCAAGTCCACCTGAGCTGGACACCCCAAGGGAGACTTGTACGTCCCAAGGGAGCCATGTACCCTGACTTCCTTACTCTGGAGTGACTCAACCAGCATTGTAAAAGCAGAGGGTTTTATTACCGGGGTAGTCAACAGGCAGACCGAGGCTAAATCTGGACCACCTGATGCTTTTGAGCAGATCCTGAAATATTTGTATTTATTTATTATCATGATTGTTGATTTTTTTTATTATTTTCTCTGAAGTCTGGACCTTGACTATGCCTTGACCAAGAAATTTGTACCTTAATAAAAAATAATTGACTCTCCCTGGTTTTTTACATGTCTGGAACACAGCGCAGACAGTTATTAGTTAATACAGAAAACGGAAAGGTCCATCTGGGTCGGTCCCAGAGCCCTCTGACCCCTCTGTAGTCCCAGTGCAGAAGCTGCTCTCTTGCCTCCAGCAGCCCACACTTAGAACCCCACCCCAGTCCTTTGTCCTTCAGCTGGGCACACTTGGCTGGCTTCCCACAGAGGACAGGCCATCCATGGTCATTTGTTGTTTGGGGCCAAATATCCAGGCCACTAGGGTTACCATATTTCCACAAGCAAAAAAGAGGACACGCTCTAGCCCCACCCCTGCCCCACCCCCATCCACTCCCTCCCACTTCCCACCCCCTGATTGCCCCTCTCAGAACCCCCAACTCCCCCCCCCACTCCTTGTCCCCTGACTGCCCCCTCCTGGGACCCTGCCACTAACTGCCCCCTAGGAGCCCACCCCCTTTCTAAGCCGCCCTGCTTCTTGTCCCCTGACTACCCCATCCTGAGAACCCGCTACGACCCTACCTGTCCCCTGACTGCTCCAACCCTTATCCACACCCCCACCCCATATTCACACCCCCGCCCTCAGACAGACCCCCGGGGACTCCCATGCCCTATCCAACTGCTCTCCCCAGCTCTCTCTCCCCGCTGCAGCACCTGGCCTGTGGGGAGAGGCGCCTCTCCCCGCCGCAGCTCCGGGGCTGGGGCCGTGGGATAGGTGCCCCCCCTGGCCGCGGCAGGTCTGAGCCGGGACTGGGTTTGGGCTGCCCCTCTCCCAGCCACGGCAGGTCCGGGGCCGAGTTGGTTCTGGGGTTACAGGTGGATGGTGTAAGGATTGTTGCTCTACTGCTACCTCTATTGTGGGCAGCAAACGTCCATCTACAGAAGGGGCCATATGACCCCTTTCACCAGCGCGAGTCGTTTAAAAATGGCTCACGGGTATAACTGTAGAGTATGACTATGCCAGTAAGTTTTCCCATGTAGACAAGCCCTTAGAGATGGCATGCTTCCGATGAGATGTTAAACCAAGGTCTCTTCTGCCCATCTCTGAAGGCTGGCCAGGGAGAAGTGACCTTTTACATGGAGCTTTTCAAAAGAGATTAGGGGTTAGCTGGTACTGTGGCAAATGCTCCCTCCCTGCAGGGTCGGGGCAAGCCAGCAGCCCGCAGGAAGCAATAATATTGCTACCAAACTAGAATAGGAGCCCCTGGGCCAGGGCTTCTCCAGCCTCTTCATTATGCAGATGGTGTGAAACTTCCTGGAGTGGATCATCTCCCCTGGCAACCCCCTACTGCTCCCCTGCTGCTTCGCTCCTTCATCTCTTGAGTGCCGTAGACCGCCAAGGGGGCTCAGCTGAGCCCATCTGACCGGCGCCGCTGCGGGGCAGTTCCTTGGCAGGGTGGGACACGTGCTTCTAAAGGCAGCTGAGTCGAGACAAACAAAGGACGTTGACCCTGGTGACGGCGATGTGGAGAAGGCCTGTTGCTACCATAGTGCTCCTGGGTGCCATGGCCATGCCCTGTCTCTGACCTGCGGCAAGTGTCTCTTTGTGCCTGGGTCTCGCTTTGTAAAAGAGATGTGATGTGTCACCTCAGCAAACAGGCGGGGCAGGGGCATTCGCTAGTATAATTAGTGACACTTGCTGTGGATGGGTCTGTCTCCCTGTGAGTGCATTGATCAGAGAGGACCTTAAGCATAAGGGCGGCTTGGGGGCCCTGCACATGCTTACAACTTATGGGCCAGCTCGGTTCCCTTCCTTGGCAATGGGACCAGAGTCAGGGGCAAACTGAGGCCTGATCTCCTGCTCCAGCAATGGGGCTGCTGTTTGCAGCTGGAACCTCCCAGCCAAATGCAAAATCCAGATCCAGGGTTTGCCTGCCCCTGTTTCTAACAGGACTGACCTGTCGCTGCTTATTAGGGGCTTGTTACGTTAATAATAGACATTGCTGCTGTATTTGTAAATGGACTTTAATATGCTGTAATTCGTCTCATTGGTTAATGCATTATGAGGCCCTGTGAATTCCTGTAGTGCTTCCTTGGGCCAGCCCCGCCAGGTGATCTGTAATAAAATACCATCATTAAATACTTATGGGATCCAGTGAAATGGATTATTTGGCAAGAGTATGTCTTTAGCCAGCCTTTAAGTAGGAGCTGACCAGCTGTTGCAAGGCCAGGGCATGGTTAGCCCAAGCTGTGTTTATTGTCTCTGGTCTGCGTGTAAGGGAGGAGCTGAAATGTTAGCCAGACTGGGAGAAGGACAGATTCCCATTGATGCTGGTGGATGCACGTTGGACGCATGGTGCAGATGGTGCTGAGCTCTGGGGCAGGGGAAGCAGAGGGAACAAGTCCTCAGGAGCCCTGGCTGCATGACATCCTCCCCTTTCTCTACTGTCTGCATCCCACCTCTGCCTGGGCTCGGCAGTTCCTTCCTTTGTCCGGTCACTGATCGAATGCAGGCGCTGAGCCCCCTCTGTCGGTCGTTCCTCGGCTCTTGTGACCCCTGAGTGCTGGGACATGGGGTACCAGTGATGCGAGGGAAGGAGAGAGGGCGTTGCCATGTGCTGACTAATAACCACACCACGATGTTCTGCTACACCAGGGGTGGGCAAACTTTTTGGCCCGAGGGCCACATCGGGGTTACAAAATGATATGGAGGGCTGGGTAGGGAAGGCTGTGCCTCCCCAAACAGCCTGGCCCCCGCCCCCTATCCACCCCCTCCCACTTCCCACCCCCTGACTGCCCCCCTCAGAACTCTCCACCCATCCAACCCCCCCAATCCTTGTCCCCTGACCGCCCCCTCCCGGGACCCCCGCCCCCTATCCAACCCTCTGCTTCCAGTCCCCTGACTGCCCCGCCCCCTATCCACACTCACGCCCCCTGACAGGCCCCCTGGGACCCCACACCTATCCAACCCCCCCTGTTTCCCGTCCCCTGACTCCTATCCCCACCCCCACCCCGTGAGACTCTACACAGCGCCGCAGTCCGCTCTATGGGGGTATGAGTTGTGCAGCACTTGCACGTCGCACTCTAGCCAGCCCGTGTAGACCCCGCTGGTGGGAACTAAAGGTACCTAATGCACATTGATGCCGTCCTGAAACAGGCCTGCTGGGGGGTGCAGGGTCTGCTCCCGGCTAGTAGCCTTGTGGACACTGGCCACCGTGGTGAAAGGACTGGAGTGGAGAGACAAAGCTGGTGAGCAGCAGAGGGGAGGGCACCCTGCACCCTCCTGTGGGGCACAGCCGTGGGCCCAGGCTGGGGAGCTCTGCAAGCTTTGGGCCTCATACTCCTATGGGCAGTGGATTTGCCCTGCGCAGGGTTGTGCCTATATGGCACTGTCTAGTCCGTGGGGTTCTTCTTTGTGTAATGTATTGGAGGAGCCTCATACAGAACATATACACCTCGAGTGCCATACCAGAGGCTTCACCTGTCGCGTCCTTACCCTGCCCAGTTAAGCCATTCCTTGCCACTCAGATGCTCTTTTCTGCATGCAGCTTCACTGGACCAGGCGCATTCTGCGGCTGCGCCCTTAGCAGTCCTGCCCCGAATCCCAGGTGAAAGGTGTTAGTCTGTACAAAGGAACGTCAGCGACCTAATCACAGCCTGGGATCTAATGCTCCTAATCCCTCCAGCGGCAGCGTGGCCGCTGGCATTTATGATGGGCAAGAATGGAATTCCAGC
>NW_027055995.1:0-6117 GCF_011386835.1 Chrysemys picta bellii
AAGACTTCCTTATAAGAAATGAAAAGGGAGGTGGATATGTTTTGCTGTTTTTAAAATTAAATAGGCAGCTAATACTGTTTTTAAAATTATTATGAAGAACAAGTTTAAGCTTTGTTGTAACGTGCGTTGTTTGCCTGGACTGCTCAAGACCTGAATGCTTGTGTAGGAGGAACTCTGAGTTGGCTTCTTAAATACCTTCATGCTGTTTCACATCTGATACTCCTTGATGAAACATAGGAGCCTTGTTTTATAACAGGCTTATTCAAAGTGATACAAGCTATGAAAGTAAGATCTTGGAAAAGTGTTGCCGTTTTCACAATGTAGTAAAAATATTATAATGATAAATAATAATTAATAATAAATAGTGTGTAATAAGCGTGTCATAAAAACAAATTATATTTCCAAGATCACTGCTTTTATAATTTAAACTCAGGTAAAGGAGAAAATTCCTGGAAATATTCATCTTTAAGAGGGGGTTCGTGAGACACAACATTTTAGTGAAAGGGGTTCACAGATTGTTAAAGTTTGGGAACCACTGGTCTAGACACTCACTTACAGTTACGAGAGGGGTTCTCCCATGGCTGTAGTTAATCCACCTCCCTGAAAGGCAGAAAGATTGACAGAAAAATGCTTCCATTGACTTAGCACTGTCTACACTGGTCAACTTAACTACATGTTCAGGGGTGTGGATTTTTCAAACCCCTGAGCAATGTAGCTGGGCCATTCTAATTTTTTAAGTGTAGACTTTGGCCTCATGTGCAGGGACCTATCTTTTCTATATGTCTGCAAAGTGCTAAGTACACCTATGGTGAAATATAAGTAATTATTAGTGAAGGAGAATATCCAATACTTGTCAATCGCAGTAGGATTTTTATTATCTCTGTAAGCTACAATAAGTCACTAAAGGGCAACATAGTCACCCACACGCATGCTCTATTACAGGGGTGGGCAAACTCCGGCCTGCGGGCTGTGTCTGGCCCATCAGAACTTTTAATCTGGCTCTCAAGCTCCCCCCAAGAAGTGGGGTTGGGGGCTTGTCCTGCTCCAGCCGGGTAGCGGGGCCAGGGGCTTTCTGCGCAGCTCCTGGAAACAGTGGCATGTCTTCCCTGTGGCTCCTATGTGTAGGGGCGGCCAGGGAGCTCTTCACGCTGCCCCCGCCCCAAGCACCGCCCCCGAAACTCCCATTGGCTGGGAACCGTGGCTAATGGCAACTGCAGGGGCGGTGCCTGCGGATAGAGCAGTGCACAGAGCCACCTGGCTGGTGCCGTGCCTCCACTTAGGAGCAGGAGTGGGGACATGCCGCTGCTTCTGGGAGATGCTTGAGGTAAGCGCCGTCTGGAGCCTGCACCCCTGAACCCGCACCCTCCCCCACCTCAAATCCCTGCTCCCACCCTCTGAACCCCTTGGTCCCAATCCAGAGCACCCACCTACACCCTAACCCCCTCATCCCCAGCCCCACCCCAGAGCCTGCACCCCCAGTTAGAGTCCTCACCCCTCCCTGCACCCCAACCCCCAATTCTGTGAGCATTCATGGCCCGCCATACAATTTCTATACCCAGATGTGGCCCTCAGGCCAAAAAGTTTGCCCACCCTGTTCTATTATATCACAACATGTTTTGCTCTCTCTTTGGGGCTCCACAGTTCATAAATATTTCCTTCCTGCAAGACCCACACTAAAATGCTGTCTTCACTGAGGCTTCAGATTTGTCCTTCTGTGGACTCTTAACACACCAAATGCCACCAAATGATTGTTAATGATACATGGTATCCACCTGAATTTTTCTGTTTATGCCTTTTTCATAAAGGATGCATTGTCCGTTACAATGCTGGCGATGATGCCGAAATCAGTTCCCAATAAAATCTATTGACTACAATGGAGATAGTATCTGGCCCTTAATAATGACTTGTACCACCGTTGTGAATGAAAGGGATTGCATAATCTTAAAATGTGAGAAGGCTGGGATTGTGTAACACATGTGCCTAACAGGGAGATATCTCTTTAAGAGACCCACTGGGGTGGGGGGGAGGTAAGAATGAGCTGTGTGTGGCTCATTGTTTTTTGTTTGTTTGTTTACATTCTTTAACATTTGTTTATTTGTAATGGGACAAACTGTTAATCAAAAATATGTATTAAAAATTGATATTTTGTTTGTGAAAAGGCCCAATCATACAACTCTTAGATGCATGCAAGTCTCATTGAATTCAGTGGCAGTTTGGCATACACCAAGACCGCAGAGTTACATAGCATTAAGGAAAACAAAGGGAGAAGAGTGTTATGGAAATACTGATCATGATATTTAGAAAAACCATGTGATTAGTGCCGCTATATTAATGTGATCCATATAACTGCTATTCTTCAGAAAAATTAAGGATTTTGATTAGAGTTCTTTTAAACTCACTATTCCCTTCGTACTGTGTGTGTGTGTGTGTGTGTATGTATTTTTTATATATATATATATATATATATATATATATATATATATATATATATATATATATATATATATATATATATAATTTTGAGATAGGGTTGGACCAGATGGCTACAGGAGAGTGATCCTATTGGGAGCCAGAAAGTGACCGCCCGCCCACTGCTAAAGGACCTCCCCCCAGCCTAAGGGGAGGATCCACAGGGCCTGGAAGCTCATTGTTCCTACTGGGATCCAGGAAGTGGGCAGGCTCACCACTAAAGGATTCCCCCCTCCCCCCCTCCCCCAGCCTAAGGGGGGAATCCACAGGACCAGGAAGCTAATTGTTGCTGGGCAGATTAAGCACTCCACATGCAGAAGCTTCTGGAATTGGGTGTGGTAGTTTTGGGTCTGCTCCAATAGGTTCCCTGTTGCTGGAGTCAGACTCCATGAGGGCAAGCAGTCAGGGCAGCTGCTTTGCAGAAGACCATGTGCCCTGTGTGAGTTGGGAGAAGCTGAGCCCAGGAGCAGAAAGCAGGCTGTTGTCCCTAACTCTGAAGCATTTTGCAGCAGGCTATTGATACGCTTAACCCTCTAACAGGGAAGCATGGGAAATGCTAATTATAGCAAGGGGAAATTGGGAGGGAAAAATAACTTCTATTTTAATTGTAGGCTTTGAATGTTTTGATTTTAGCTAAACTGTTCTAGTTAAATTGTCTCAACTAGTCTGATTCACCAACTTTTCTTTAAATGTAGTAATGGAGAAAGTCATTTATATTTTCTATTCTCAGTTTTGTATTTTCTTGTAACTGGGTTTTCTTTAAATCTATACACTTAACAGAGTGGTTGGTTAATCAGTTAGCTGACTGGCTAGCAGTGATTTCAGCAGAGGAAGAGTCTGCATGGATTCCAACTGAAGATTCTTACAAGCAAGTGGAGGGAAGATGTTGTTTTAGACTCAGCAAACTGTATAGATTTGGTAATCAAAGACTAACTGAGACTTAGATGAACTAAACCTAAGCTTTTGGGAACTTTCAGTTTCTTCTCACTGTATTTCTGTGGGGACTGGACTGTTCAGATTTTAATTTGTTTTCTTTATGTATAACTGAAGATAATTAACTGCGGATTATAAAATAGCCATGTCATGCTGTAAAAATTAGATCATTTGTTTATCATAAAATTTTATAAAGTTATTTAATTAAATGCATTTGTTTAGTTCCTTTTGGGACTTGAATGTGGGGAGGTTGACCCTGTGCAATCCTTGCTGAAAATCCTTAGAGACTGAACTATGGGTCTCCAGCTACTTTCTATGGGAGTTTTTTTTGTTTTTGTTTTTAAGGCACTGGAGACGGGAACTGAAGTGAACTCTAGTCCACACAAAGGTTACAACTGCATGACATCAGATGTGATTTTATTTGTTCCAATCAAGTTCAGTAATTACACCTATGTTATTTCACCATGCTGTTTGCATCCTCCTGCTCTACCTCAGTTATGTATTTTGATATTTTTTTTATGACTGTCAATAGAACTATGACCTACTATGAGCTAGATTCATTACAGGGTGAAGAAATCTGCCTTCCTCCCGCACTCACTTGAATCGTGAAATTAGGATAATTTTTCAAGCAGCCCTGAAACTAGAAACTTCGCTGTTTTACATCTTCATTTTTTAAATGTTTGATAAACTGAATTGCACAATACAAATACTTTGATTAAAATAGTTTTAAATGATTTTTAATCAGATTTGACAGCTTTTTATTTAATCAAAGCAGAGAATTTTCTTCTAATAGAAATGTAGGAATTGCCATTCTAGATCAGACCAATGGTCCATTTAATCCAGTATCAGGTCTCTGACAGTGACCACTACAAGGTACTTCAGAAGAAGGTGCAAAACAGAACCTGGCAAGAACAGGGCAGTGGGCAATTACAAAAGATAGGTTTATGCTACTCCCATTTTACTTTCATTGGAAGGTGTCACAAGATAGAGGCCTTTAAAAAAAATTGGCATATCCCAATTTCTGAAGCATGTCTCTGAAGCATGTTTTAAAAGAAATCTTGATGCTATCTTAATTTTTTCTTGGCAGGTTCTTTGACTTTCCTATGTCAGGCTCTTTCAGCCTCAGACTTTAACAATCATTATAAAAGGTGTTGAAAATATTGAGGAAATAGATCTTAAGGCTGACATCTCTCTAAATCAAGCAAATTACACTTGGTTCAAAACAAGAGAAGTACTTAATTCTGAAGAAATAATTCAATCCTTTTCAATTTTATAGCCAGAGTTGGTAGCACTGCATATAGTTGAAGTTGCCTGATACTTTCCACTATAAGATCCCATTTTCACTTGCTCATAGCTTTGCTAAACTTTAAGTGCTTGGGCTGAAAGTTTCCATGCTGGGTGTCTGCCATAGGCTGTTTTTTGTTTTGTTTAGTTTAGTTTTGTTTGTTTTGAATTTTCAGCTAAAATGGGTCAGCTGTTTCCAAGAATGAAAATGGGGGAAACAGAAAATACACCATTTTGCCCATGTTAACAAATATTATTACAACTGCCATGCTGAGAAGCTCTAGCACCTCAATGCTTTTGGAGCAGGGACTTGAAATTTGGCTGGACATTGGGGTGGTGGAGAGGAAAAAGAAATCACACTGGTGCCTTGGGATAATTCAGTCAAATTTGGGTAAATGAGGAGTTTTTGAAAAAAGTCTCAGTTCACAAATGTTCAGTAGAGATCTGTTGGAGTTGGGCCACCAAATTCTTTGAGGATTTTTCTGTATGCACTGAACATGCACCATCCCAGGAATGCAGAGGCTGAGCAGGACTTTCCCTGTAATTGCTTCTTCCAGCTCCTGAGGGCTACAGTGGCCCCAGGCAAAGGAAGTGAGAGCAGGGAGACTCTTTTCTGTGCTGTACATACTCCCTCTGCTGACACCAGCCTGGAGAGATGGAGGGTTGGATTTTCATTGTTGCCAATTTTTGCAATTTTATTGTAAATCTTTCAATATTTGCTATTTTTCTTAAAGTCCTAGCTCCTGGAGAGATGTGATTGGGTGAGAATCTCAGTTTTCATTTTTTTATTTAAAAAAATAGTACATTTCTAGTCCTCATGGTTGTGGCAAAAAGCCTGAAATGAAAATATGATTCAAATGCACCCAAAGGCTCAGAAACCATATGAGAAATAAAAACATTAAACAAATCTTATGATTTTAAAGCTACTATTGTGATTTTGGGGGTCAGACTTATGATTTTTGAACACTTGGTTGGAAATGCTGTTACTCCTACAGAAAAATATGTATATTTTACAGGGCTATATTGATCACTGTTAAAATACAATGGGCCTTAGACAAATGTAAGTCACATTTTAATAAAGCAGTTAGAGCGTGCATTTGTTGTGCATTTAAAAGTTGCACACTAAAACTCACACTGACTTCAGTGGATGGAATGAAGGATCGGACCCTTAATTGTAGAATATTTGTAAAGCATTTTAAAGATGAAGTCATAAGCATCAAGTCGTCTTTTTCTTGTAATAACCCAGTTATTTGAATGACTATGTTTGGTTCATTCTGCCGATTAAAAATTGTCAGTAAAACTTTATATTACTAACTAAAGTAAATTGTAGTCCCTGCAATTAAAATTTAGGAGATTTCAGAACATAATACTTATATAGAACTTTTCATCAGTAGTGCTTAAAGGCCCAGATCCTCTAAGGTATTTAGGCAT
>NW_027055996.1:0-6117 GCF_011386835.1 Chrysemys picta bellii
TAATTAAATCAATCTGGTAAAATACGAGAGAGAGTTTCAGGATTTACCCCACTGATCTTGATTAGAATTAGTCCCCTGGAATGAAGAATCGTTCCTACCTTCCATTCCCCATTAGAATCAAGAGAGTGATGAGATATCTGCTGCCAGTGAGGTTTCTTATCTCATTCCTTACGTGAAGAGAGGGAGAGTGGAGTAAACGAAACTGAAACTAAGTGCTGGGAAAGCAGCCAAGTGGAAACTTGGTTGGCATTCTAAGGAATGAATTTCAGACAAACCATCCAAATGATCTTCCTCACGAATGAGACTGAGACCTTTATTGACAATAAAAGTGCCCCAGCTAGGGGCAGCAACCCCAAAGAAGCTCATAGGGTACACCACAGAGATACCAGCCTGCTCTGCAGAACATATTGTAGGGGATAATCCAGCATCCCCGCACCAATAATCCAGGTTAAGGGGGTGGGTAGTAGGGAGAGCTGGATATGACCAGGTCCAGGTGCCACGTTGAAGGGCTCATTGTAAATACACACACACACACACACACACACACACAGATCTTTTAGAGTAACTGGATCTAATAGATTGTTTCCATCTCTTATCTTTGAGACTTACACCTTGTCAAGGCTGGATCCCCACTTTGAACTTTAGGGTACAAATGTAGGGGCCTGCATGAAAACTTCTAAGCTTAACTACCAGGTTAGCTCTGGTTCCGCTGCCACCATTTCAATTTTTCCCTCCCTGGGAAGCCTTGAAAAACCTTCACCAATTCCCTGGTGAATACAGATCCAAACCCCTTGGATTTTAAAACAAGGAGAAATTAACCATTCCCCCTCCTTCCTCCCACCAACTCCTGGTGAATACAGTTCCAACCCCCCTGGGATTTACAACAGGGAGAAATTAACCATTCCCCCTCCTTCCTCCCACCAACTCCTGGTGAATCAAGATCCAAACCCCTTGGATCTTAAAACAAGGAAAAATCAATCAGGTTTTAAAAAGAAAGCTTTTAATTAAAGAAAAAAAGGTAAAAATCATCTCTGTAAAATCAGTATGGAAATTAACCTTACAGGGTAATCAAACTTAAAGAGCTCAGAGGACTCCCCTCTAGTCTCAGGTTCAAAGTACAGCAAACAAAGATAAACACTCTAGTAAAAGGTACATTTACAAGTTGAGAAAACAAAGGAAAACTAACACGCCTTGCCTGGCTATTTACTTACAAGTTTGAAATAGGAGAGACTTGTTTAGAAAGATGTGGAGAACCTGGATTGATGTCTGGTCCCTCTCAGTCCCGAGAACGAACACACTCCCAAACAAAGAACACAAACAAAAGCCTTCCCCCCCCCCCAAGATTTGAAAGGATCTTGTCCCCTTATTGGTCCTTTAGGTCAGATGCCAGCCAGGTTACCTGAGCTTCTTAACCCTTTACAGGGAAAAGGATTTTGGAGTCTCTGGCCAGGAGGGATTTTATAGTACTGTACACAGGACAGCTGTTACCCTTCCCTTTATAGTTATGACACACCTCTACCCCGATATAACGCTGTCCTCGGGAGCCGCGTTATAGGTGAAACCGCGTTATATTGAACTTGCTTTGATCCACCGGAGTGCGCAGCCCTGCCCCCCCGGAGCACTGCTTTCCCGCGTTATATCTGAATTTGTGTTCTATCGGGTCGCGTTATATCAGGGTAGAGGTGTACTTTAAAATCATTTATACTCTGAAATGTGACTCTGTAAAAGGGCACTGTAGGCTTCAGAACTGGTTTTTTTCAGGGACTCCAGTGCAAATTTAAGAACTTCAGAATGGCCAGACTGGGTCAGACCAATGCTCCATCTAGCTCAGTATCCTGTCTGTCGACAGTGATCACTGTCAGATGCTTCAAAGGGAATGGATAGAATAAGGCCTTGTCTACATGGCCACTTTACAGTGCTGAAACTGTCTCACTCAGGGGTGTGAAAAAACACCCCTATGAGCGATGCAAGTTTCAGCACTCTAAAGTGGCTGTACAGATAGTGCACCAGTGCTGGGAGCTATCCCCCTTGTGGGGATGGGTTTTTTTATGGCGATGGGAGAGCTCTCTCCCAGCACTGGTGCCACGATTACATAGCCACATTAAAGTGCTGCTGCGGCAACGCTCCTATAGCCGCGCTTTCACGTCGGCTGTGTAGACAAAGCCAAAGTGATCCCTTGTCATCTAGTTCCAGCATCTGGCAGTCAGAGGCTTAGGGCCTGGGACCCCAGAGCATGGGGTCGCATCCCTGACCATCTTGGCTAACAGCCATTGATGGACCTATCCTCCCATTAATTTATCTAGTTCTTTTTTAAATCCAATTATATTTTGGCCTTCACAACATCCCCTGGCAACTAGTTCCACAGGTTGACTGTGCCTTGTGTGAAGAAATACTTCCTTTTGTTTGTTTTAAACCTACTGCCTATTAATTTCATTGGGTGTCCCCTGGTTCTTGTGTTATGTGAAAGGGTAACTAACACTTCCCTATTCACTTTCCCCACACCATTCATGATTTTATAGGCCTCTATCATTTCTCCCCTTAGTCATCTCTTTTCCAAACCGAACAATTCCAGTCTTTTAAATGTCACCTCAGATAAAAGCTGTTCCCAATCCTTAATCATTTTTGTTGCCCTTCTCTGTACATTTTCCATTTCTAATATCTTTTTTGAGATGGGGAAACCAGAACTGCACACAGGTATGGGAGAACCATGGATTTATATAGTGGCACCATGGATTTATATATGTTCAATTTACAAGTAAGATGTATGTGTGTGTGTGTGTTTGTTTATAAACTTTCAGCCTCCAAACTCATCCTGCCTTGTGTAGTGTTTCCCACTCTCACCACTTTATCATTCATCTCCTGACGTTTGGTATTTTTAATTAAGGCTCTAGCTCCTGGACTCATGGGATTACAAGAGAAGCTTCACTTTCATTTTTTTAAAAGTAAGTTTCTAGCCCTTAGATTTGCAGAGAAATGCTTGAAATCTTTTGTGAGAAAGAAAAGCTTAAAGGCTCAAAAATCAGAAGCAGCATAGAAAGAATCCAAATGTTTTTAGTTTTTTAAATCAAAGCTTTTTAAGCCAATCTCATGATTTTGGGGTCCTGATATGATTTTTGAACAGTTGGTATTGGCAAGATGGGGGCCAGACTCTCAGCTGGCATAACCCCTCCTTGTCTTGCTGTAGGGGCTATTGCAGGGTGGGCCTGTGATGTGCTGCAGCTGTCTTGACCAGTGGAGTGGCTGGCTCCTTGGGAGCTGTTATTCACCAGGACAAGTTAGAGCCATGCAGAGGCTGTTTTAATGTATGACAGAGGGGATGATTCAGCCTATAATAGCTCCCAGGATCAGGGCTGGCTTTAAGCCGATTCGTCCGATTCCCCGGAATGGGGCCCCGCGCCTAAGAGGGCCCTGCAACGTCTGGGGCTGCCGGCGGAGCGAAAAAAAAAAAAAAAGGTGTGCATCCTGCTTCTCCCCCCTCCCTCCAGTGCTTGCGCCGCCATACAGCTGATCAGCGCAAGCCTGGGAGGGAGAGGTGAGGAGTGCTTGGGGAAGACGCGGGGCCAGGGCAGGGATTTGGGGAGGGATCCAATGGGGCAGTGAGGGGGCGGGGCTGCAGGCGAGGCCAGAGCGGGGATTTGGGGAGGGATCCAATGGGGCAGGGAGGGGGCGGAGCCAGGGCAGAGTTGGGGCGGGGGGGGGGAGAGGCGAGACAATTCGCGTCCCGGCGTGGGGCCCCGCACCTGCTAAAGCCGGCCCTGTCCAGGATCAGGGTAGCAGAAAGCTACCTAAGCCCCACATCTAGGTGGGCCATAACAGTGCTTGCTGCTCCTGGGGATCTAGTCCTGAATTAAACTGGGTTCCTTCTTTTCCATCATTACCAGTTGAACAATTTTGGTTAGCAAAATTCTATTCTTTTGTATGTATAGTCCATTCTGTACAATTCCATTGTTTTCAACTTCTGCTCTGTGACATCTGTGCAGCCCAATTGTCTTTCAATGCATGGGCATGAGAAGTAAAGGGAAAAGTTGGTATTCCTTGCCACCATCACAGTTCCTACAATGCTGTCGATAATGCATTCCAATACTTGATAAGGCTTTCACTTCAATCTCCAAAACTCCCTGCCATGTGACTGTTCTGGCCCCTGGGCTCACAGATGCAAAAGGTGGTGGTGGTGGGGTATCCATAAGGTAATTCTTTAGTGAGGTCATCCCTGACTCATCTCTGGGTTGGAATTTCCCCTTCTCCGATGTCTTGTTAACTGGTTTCTTCCTACTGTGTTGAGAATCAAGGTGGCTCCTCTAGGCACTTCGCCTTTTAATGGGTATCAATGGATCACTCTCTCTCCTAAAGGCTGTAGCTGTTGCTACGGGTGAAACTCAGGCCCTGTACACATACAGCTTAGGTCGGCATAGGTTATGTTGCTCAGGGGCGTGAATAAGCCACCCCCGCTCCCCAAGCGATGTAAATTACACTGACCTAAGCACCAGTGTGAAAGCAGGGGAGCTTCTCCTGCCGACATAGCTACCACGTCGCAGTAGTTGGAATAATTAAGTCGACAGGAGCGCTCTCTCCCAGTGGGTTAGAGCACCGGCACTAGCAATGCTGCAGCTGTGCTGCTGTAAACTCTGTAGCATAGCCATAGTCTCAGTAAGGATGGATGGCTCTTATTGGCGGGGGATTTGTCCCGGCCAGGTGAGAGTTATGGAACATCCAAACTAAGATATTACTCTTAACATGAGAAATGCAGAATTAGCATATGAGTATTAGAATCATCCATTCACCAGCATTTAGGAAAGTCCAAATACTACATATTTTATTGCAATTTTAACAACAGTTCACCAGCATTAAGTCTGACAGAGTCTCAGTTGATACGTAGGCCTAAAGTTGGCCTAACCCTCCAGCATCACACCATCTTCCTTTTTGGCTCCCAGGTTGGCTGAGTGTCTGATTCCTTCTCTGGTTTTAAATCATCTTTCTCCCCTAGCTCTGGGGCTCACTCTTGCTCTGGGTTTAAATGACCCAATAAGAATGCCAGAAGAGAAATTATTGGTATTTAATGAATAATTGTCTTCATTCACCTGCCTGACCATTTAGCTACATAGCCATTTGCTTTCTAATATATATTAACACAAATGAAAACTTTGTTTAACAATAGTTAATTCTGCAAGAGACAAAACCTTTAAAGCATGGAAAGGCTCCAGTATTCATTTCCACCTTCACATCATCTGCAGCACTGTTGATAACACACTGCAACACTCCATCTCCAACAGTTACTGAAAGCAGCATGCAACCCAACTTCTCACAAACTCACACTCTAATGCAAACTTTAACGGCTACTTTATTCTCCCTTGTAGGAAGAAACTGAGACCCCAGCATCTGTGTGGGGCAGCCACCACCTGGGGCCCTGCCTGCTGTGGAGCTGGGCACAGACCCTTCCCCACCCTGCAGCCAGGCCTCCCAAAAAAGACACAGCGCTGAGCAGGGTCCCCATCTACTGAGCCCTTTATAGCCCCCCAAGCACTCAGGCTGGTCCCTAATTGGCTGCTCTCCAGCCTCCTCTATGCAAATGAGCCCCCATCCCTTGAGGCTAATGAGGGCCTAGGTGCCCTGAAGGGGGCGGAGCTCGGCATGAGGTGACAGTTAAACCGACACAAGGACACAAGGGGGAACGGGGGACAAAGGGGCAGGGAGTTCAGGGGGAGGGGTAAAGAACAGGAGGGGGGATTTAGGCGAGGGCCATGGAGGGGGAGGACACAGTTTACATGGGTAGGGAAGGGGGAATTCCAGAGGGTGGAGAGAAGCAGATTTGAGACAAGGTTGTGGGGAAGGGAAGGGGCAGGGGGCAGGAGTCAGGGAGTCGAGGGGAAGGGCCCTGTGGGATGGGGGAGATTGGGAGGGATCAGAGGGGAGAAGAGAGTTCAGAAGACAGCAGATGTGGGGGAGCCAAGAGGAGGCTGGGAAGGAGAGGGGGAAATGTACAGGGGGAAGCAGCAGCTCAGGGTCTGTGAGGGAATTTAGTGAAGGGGTTTTCATGGGGGGGCACTTCTCAGGCCTTTCCCAGGCCCCTGGCCCTGGCAGCTGCCACTCCCCCATCAGCCCCAGCTGGGCCCCTCTGCC
>NW_027055997.1:0-6117 GCF_011386835.1 Chrysemys picta bellii
TGTGGGCAGCAAGTGTCCATCTACAGAAGGGGCCATATGACCCCTTTCACCAGCGCGAGTCGTTTAAAAATGGCTCACGGGTATAACTGTAGAGGTATGATTATACCAGTAAGTTTCCCCGTGTAGACAAGCCCTTAGAGACGGCATGCTTCCGATGAGATGTTAAACCAAGGTCTCTTCTGCCCATCTCTGAAGGCTGGCCAGGGAGAAGTGACCTTTTACATGGAGCTTTTCAAAAGAGATTAGGGGTTAGCTGGTACTGTGGCAAATGCTCCCTCCCTGCAGGGTCGGTGCAAACCAGCAGCCCGCAGGAAGCAATAATATTGCTACCAAACTAGAATAGGAGCCCCTGGGCCAGGGCTTCTCCAGCCTCTTTATTATGCAGATGGTGTGAAACTTCCTGGAGTGGATCATCTCCCCTGGCAACCCCCTACTGCTCCCCTGCTGCTTCGCTCCTTCATCTCTCGAGTGCCGTAGACCGCCAAGGGGGCTCAGCTGAGCCCATCTGACCGGCGCTGCTGCGGGGCAGTTCCTTGGCAGGGTGGGACACGTGCTTCTAAAGGCAGCTGAGTCGAGACAAACAAAGGACGTTGACCCTGGTGACGGCGATGTGGAGAAGGTCTGTTGCTACCATAGTGCTCCTGGGTGCCATGGCCATGCCCTGTCTCTGATCTGCGGCAAGTGTCTCTTTGTGCCTGGGTCTCGCTTTGTAAAAGAGATGTGATGTGTCACCTCAGCAAACAGGCGGGGCAGGGGCATTCGCTAGTATAATTAGTGACACTTGCTGTGGATGGGTCTGTCTCCCTGTGAGTGCATTGATCAGAGAGGACCTTAAGCATAAGGGCGGCTTGGGGGCCCTGCACATGCTTACAACTTATGGGCCAGCTCGGTTCCCTTCCTTGGCAATGGGACCAGAGTCAGGGGCAAACTGAGGCCTAATCTCCTGCTCCAGCAATGGGGCTGCTGTTTGCAGCTGGAACCTCCCGGCCAAATGCAAAATCCAGATCCAGGGTTTGCCTGCCCCTGTTTCTAACAGGACTGACCTGTCGCTGCTTATTAGGGGCTTGTTACGTTAATAATAGACATTGCTGCTGTATTTGTAAATGGACTTTAATATGCTGTAATTCGTCTCATTGGTTAATGCATTATGAGGCCCTGTGAATTCCTGTAGTGCCTCCTTGGGCCAGCCCCGCCAGGTGATCTGTAATAAAATACCATCATTAAATACTTATGGGATCCAGTGAAATGGATTATTTGGCAAGAGTATGTCTTTAGCCAGCCTTTAAGTAGGAGCTGACCAGCTGTTGCAAGGCCAGGGCATGGTTAGCCCAAGCTGTGTTTATTGTCTCTGGTCTGCGTGTAAGGGATGAGCTGAAATGTTAGCCAGACTGGGAGAAGGACAGATTCCCATTGATGCTGGTGGATGCACGTTGGACGCATGGTGCAGATGGTGCTGAGCTCTGGGGCAGGAGAAGCAGAGGGAACAAGTCCTCAGGAGCCCTGGCTGCATGACATCCTCCCCTTTCTCTACTGTCTGCGTCCCTGCCTGGGCTCGGCAGTTCCTTCCTTTGTCCGGTCACTGATCGAATGCAGGCGCTGAGCCCCCTCTGTCGGTCGTCCCTCGGCTTTTGTGACCCCTGAGTGCTGGGACATGGGGTACCAGTGATGCGAGGGAAGGAGAGAGGGCGTTGCCATGTGCTGACTAATAACCACACCACGATGTTCTGCTACACCAGGGGTGGGCAAACTTTTTGGCCCGAGGGCCACATCGGGGTTACAAAATGATATGGAGGGCTGGGTAGGGAAGGCTTTGCCTCCCCAAACAGCCTGGCCCCCGCCCCCTATCCACCCCCTCCCACTTCCCACCCCCTGACTGCCCCCCTCAGAACTCTCCACCCATCCAACCCTCCCTCTCCTTGTCCCCTGACCGCCCCCTCCCGGGACCCCTGACCCCTATCCAACCCCCTGCTTCCAGTCCCCTGACTGCCCTGCCCCCTATCCACATCCTGCCCCCCTGACAGGCCCCCTGGGACCCCACACCTATCCAACCCCCTTTGTTTCCACCCTCCTGTGGGGTACAGCCGTGGGACCAGGCTGGGGAGCTCTGCAAGTAGGGTGACCAGATGTCCCGATTTTATAGGGACAGTCCTGATTTTTGGGTCTTTTTCTTATATAGGCTCCTATTACCCCCCCCCCCCCACCCCCTGTCCCGATTTTTCACACTTGCTCCCTGGTCAACCTACAGAACATATACACCTCGAGTGCCATACCAGAGGCTTCACCTGTCGCGTCCTTAAACTGCCCAGTTAAGCCATTCCTTGCCACTCAGATGCTCTTTTCTGCATGCAGCTTCACTGGACCAGGTGCATTCTGCGGCTGCGCCCTTAGCCGTCCTGCCCCGAATCCCAGGTGAAAGGTGTTAGTCTGTACAAAGGAACGTCAGCGACCTAATCACAGCCTGGGATCTAATGCTCCTAATCCCTCCAGCAGCAGCGTGGCAGCTGGCATTTATGATGGGCAAGAGTGGAATTCCAGCCCCATGGTGCTGGACACCCACATGCGCTCTGGGACGTGCTGACTGCCATGCTGTGAATCCCAGAAGTGGGTCCCAGAGGTGGGACTGTTGGAGAGCAATTGCAGCCCCAGTCCATCTGTGTTTCTGATTGTTTCAGGAAGTCCTCAGATATGAGGGGGTGGTACTTCCTGGCCAGCCAGTCAAAAGTGTTAGTGTCACCGTGAGATAAACCTCTCTCCCAGACCACACCCTCTGATCCACCTCTTCCACTCCAGATCCAAAAAACCCAGATATCAGGTCTTGTCAAATGGCACCTGGACACACAAGCCGGAACTCGGACTGGCCGGGTGGCAACCCTAATCCTCCATGAATTTATCTAGTTCTTTTTTGAACCCTGTTATAGTTTTGGCCTTCACAACATCCTCTGGCAAGGAGTTCCACAGGTTGACTGTGCGCTTGTGAAGAGACTGTGCACAGTGTGAAGATTGATCCCATTGATAGATTGTCAGCTCTTCATGGCAGGGATTGTCTTTTGTGTTGTGTTTGTGCAGCACCTGGCACAATGGGGCCTAGTCCATGACTGGGGCGCCTAAATCGTATGGTAATATAAATAACAAACACATATACAGCACCTGGCACAATGGACTGGGGCCGTTAGGTCCTACTGAAATCCAAATAAATAATAACAACAACAGATTTGAATTGCACTGGGCATAGGGCCAGAAACCTATGCCCTTGACACCACTGATTCCCTAGAACCTAGCTCTGGGTCTGTTATTGTCCGTGTCCTTAGTTGCTCTTGTCAACACAAAGCTGAACCCGGGGTGTTTTGGTGGCACTCCCTCTGGAGCTGCCTGTATTGTTAACAGTTTGCAGGTGAAATACAGTCCAGAGCCGAACTTGCCATGACCTACAGTCTGGTAGGTTTGTTTCCTGCCACGGCTCCGTGTTTGATGTGGCTCTCGGGAGGTCAGTGAGAATGTTTGCATTCCCATGAGTCACCCTGTGGCTCGAGCATTACAGAATAGGTGTGTTTTCCGCACAGAGAAGTAAGCAGAGGTGTGGATCATTTATCCTGTTACCTCTGCATGGGGCAGAGAAAATTAAAGCTCTCCAAGTGTTTCAGGCTTTTATCTACACATGACCAGGAGGAGGAACAGGAGCAGGCCGTGATGTCAGAGAATGCCAATGTGTAGGAGCATCTGCGGGCACCTGAGGATTTGTTTTTGCAAGACCTTTTAACTCATGATTGTTTACCTCCTCATCAAATGTCACTCAGATTTGGTCTGATTTCCCCCTGGCCAACTATGAATCTTCCAGCCTGCACTGCTTGGAATGCAGGAGCTGGAGGTCCTTTGTATCAATACTGAGCCAGTGGGGCTAGGGGGCGCTCTGCTGCTGGACCACCTGCCGGAGGAGCCGTAAAACTGAGATCCCAATCAGGGCTCGTTGCTGAAGATCCCACACCACTTTTTGCCAGAATTGGGGGGTTACCCCCACTCTCCTGGCTAAATTTCTAGGTAGGAGATGAATCAAGGGTGGGCAAAGCAGAAGATGAGGTAGAGAACAAGGGAGGGAGGAAACAGGTGGGACCAGAGAACGAGGAACAAAGATGGAGGGAGAGAGACACGCAAGGAAGAGGAACAGATAGAATGACCCACAGGGCAGGGGAAAGGGTGATTTGTGATGAAGACAGAATGATAAAATGGAGCAAGGAAACAGAGTGGGCAGAGCTGAGGGACGTCGCTTGTAGGTGTTTCTTCTTGAGAGAAGGCGGCTTGTGCTGCAGGTAGGGTTGCCAAGCCTCCAGGATTGGCTTGGTGTCTCCATGAATTCAAGATTAATCTTTAATTAAGGATTATGTCATGTTATGAAACCTTCAGGTATACGTCCAACCTAAATTGGCAACCCACGAGGAGGAAGTACCTTTCCCCCTGCCAAGGGTTAGACGCAGAGGCAGTAGGGCCAACACCCCATGTTCAAAAATCATGTCATGTCCCCCCAAATCATGAGGTTAATAAATCAATAAATGATTTGCTCTCTAGTTTTTGAGCCTTTGGAGTTCACATTTTCAAGTATTTACCCACAGCCATAAAATCTAGAGCGACTCACTTGAAAGAAAGGAAGAAGAAAGCTGAGATTCTCCTTCAAAATGCCCGGCTGAGTTTTCGAAAGGAAAGGCTGAACTTGCTCCACTGTGAGCCAACAGGCACCACTTGGAACTCCAGCCATTGATCAGACTACAGCAGGCCCCCCCGGCTTTGCCCCCTGCCCCCGAAAGTCAGCGTTAGGGCTGCTGACTTTCTAATCACACAAAACCGAACACCCCTGCCCTAACCCTTCTCCAAGGCCCCTTCCATTGCCACCCCATCACCGAGGCCCTGCCCCGCCCCGTCTCCGAGGCCCCACCCCTGCTCACTCCATTCCCCCCGCCCTCTGTCGCTCGCTCTCCCCCACCCTCACTCCACTCCCTCATTTTCACCGGGCTGGGGCAGGTGGTTGGGGAGTGGGAGGGGGTGAGGGCTTTGGCTGGGGGTGTGGGCTCTGGGGTGGGGCCAGGGATGAGAGGTTCGGAGTGTGGGAGGGGTCTGGGCTGAGGCAGAGGGTTGGGGTGTGGGAGGGGACATGGGCTTTGGGGTGGGGGTGCAGGTTCTGGACTGGGGCCAGCAATGAGGGGTTCCAGGTGTGGGAGGTGGATCCAGGCTGGGGCAGGGGGTTGGGGTGCGGGAGGAGGTTAGGGCTCCAGCTGGGGGTGTGGGCTCTGGGGTGGGGCTGGGGATGACGGGTGGGAGAAGGAGTTCAGTGCTGGGACAGGCAGTTGGAATGTGGTGGGGGGAGGTGAAGGCTCCGGCTAGGGGTGCGGGCTCTGGGGTGGGGCTGGGGATGAGGTGGTTGGGGTCCAGGAGAGGCTCAGGGCTGGGATAGGGTGTTGGGGTGTTGGGGGGTGCAGACTCTGGGAGGGAATCATAGAGTCATAGAATATGAGGGTTGGAAGAGACCTCAAGAGGTCATCTAGTGCAACCCCCTGCTCAAAGCAGGACCAATCCCCAAGCTTGGGTGCAGGCGGGGGCTCAGAGCTGGGTCAGGGGGTTGGGGTGCAGGAGGGGTTTTGGAGTGCGGGCTCTGGGTGGTATTTACCTCAGCCGGTTCCAGGGAAAGGGCGACATGTCCCTTGGCTCCTAGGCGGAGGCGCAGTCAGGCAGCTCTGCACGCTGTCTCCACCCAGCCAATGGGAGATGCGGAACCAGCGCTCGGGGTGGGGGCTGTGCATGGGGCTGCGGCCGTCCCTCCATCTAGGAGCCGAGGGACATGTCGCTGCTTGTGGGGAGATGCGCGGATCCAGGTAGGGAGCCTGCCAGCCCCACGCCAACCGGACTTTTGACAGCCCAGGCAGCAGTGCTGACCGGAGCCGCCAGGGTCCCTTTTCGAGCGGGTGTTCTGGTCGACAACCGGACACCTGGGAACCCTAGCCAGGATGCTGGCAGCCAGCAAGATTCCTCTACTATTAAAGGTGCAGTGCCCAGAAAAGAGAAGGCCGACATCTCAGTCACATGCTACACGCAGCCTAGTGCGCAGTGAGGAAAGTTGGCCGCACACACTTG
>NW_027055998.1:0-6102 GCF_011386835.1 Chrysemys picta bellii
CAGTTGGGGTTTCAATTAAAGAATGAGGATGTAAGTATTCACATACCAGACAAAATGGTCTTGAGACACTATAGATAAAGACTTCATCTTAATATGCGGTTCCCCCTTTAAGGAACTCTTAGCTCCATTAGGCATATCTCCGGGTGACAGGAGGTCATTTTAAGTATTTATCAATTGAGTTCAATATTTATATTCAAAAGCTGACGTCTGATGTCCTCAAAGGAGGGCTTAGAACCTGGGAGAACAGATCTATTGGGGCAAGGATTTGGGACATCCCAGTGGTTTGAATTTCCTACCCACTTGTGGGGAGGATTAGGACAACCTCCACTAAATAATCTTGCAACCTTGCAATTCCCATCAGCCTTTACCATAGTAGGAGTTGATTTGAATCTGAAAGAGTTTACAAGGACCAGCTCCTAGTTTCACTTGAGACGTAATAGCAAACAGGGGCTAGATAAAGTGGCAGAGGAGCAACTATGCTTGATCAACCCACTGAGAAGATCTTCTTAAAGATGTCTCGCTGGAGGGGAACATTTGGTTCCTTCTCAGCCTTCAAACCTGCAATCAGTATTGGAGGGGAGGTCTGGTCGAGTGGCTAGAACATGGCTTAGAACTCCAGAGAGCTGAGTCCTGCTGTGGGACCTTTAGCAAGCCATTTTACCTCCCTGTGCCTGTTTTCATTATACATCCGCAACTCTTCAGGGTAGGGGTTATTTCTCACCAGGTGTTTATACGGTGACTAGCAATTTGAGGCCTCTCCTGTAATATTAATCATTACAGCCCCCCAATGCGCCAACTGAAAAAATACCATATGGCCTAGTTGGCCAGTCCTAGTGCTAAAATATCAGGTAGTCAAAGCAATACTTTCAGTAATCCGTTTAAGCAAATGTTTTGCATGAATGCATTTGAGCCTAACATTTCATCAAATAAATGTGAACAAACAAATTCATGGACATCATGAGCTTTTCAAGGGCTGTTCTAATGCAGAAAAGGGGCTAAATGCAGTGAATATATTGTGTTACAAAGGTTTGTCCAGCTTCTCTTCATCTTGTGCTTGTCTATTACGAGACCTCTCACTCTCTGCATTATTGACTTAGGTTTCAGCTCTTTGCTCTTGTTTACAACTGAGATGAAATCCTGCTGATTTCATGCCAACCCCTGTGTTGTCCTTCCATTCTCTCCTTGCTGCAACTAGTCTATAGGAATGTTTGTGTTCATCTTTAGAGAGACAAGGTGGGTGAGGTAATATCTTTTATTGGACCAACTTCTGTTGGTGAAAGACAAGCTTTCAGGCTACACAGATTTGTTGAGATCTGGGAAAGGCACTCAGGGCTTGTCTACACTTAAAACACTACCTTGGCACAGCTGCAGCTGAGGAACTGTAGCGCTTCAGTGTAGACACGAGCTATGCCGACATGAAGGAGTCTCCCATTGGTGAAGGTAATCCACACACCCCACTTTCCTCCCTCTCACACACCCCCCACACCTCGAAAGGCAGTAGCTAAGTTAATGAAAGAATTCTTGCAGTCTGCTGTCTACACCGGGAATTGTCATCTTCATTGTGTTACTCAATTGAATTTTTCACATCCCTGAGTGAGGTAACTGAGTGGATCTAACTTTCTAGTATAGACAGCCCTTAGTGTCACACATAAATACAAGGTGGAATGGATTGTTTAGCATACATAGTTAGAATACGGGGTAAGAGACCATTCAAGGTGAACTGGCCAGTTAACACCTTTGCAGTGACAGGATGAAAAATGGGGGTTAGTGAGTAACAGATTGTTGAAATAAGCCATAAATCTAATGCCTTTATTAAGGGCTTATCTACCATAATAGAAGTCTATTCAAACCAGAAAGAGTTTACAAGGAACCAAACTCCTGGTTCCACTTTAGTTGTAACAGCAGACATGTTTTTGATACTCAAACAAGCGAAATACAACCTAGATGGAGCTACTATGAGGTGGGTGCATAACTGGTTGGAAAACTGTTCCCAGAGAATGGTCATCAGTGGTTCACACTAAAGCTGGAAAGGCATATTTAGTGAGGACCCATAAGGATTGGTCCTTGGTAAGGTTCTGTTCAATATCTTCATCAGTGATTTAGATAATGGCATAGAGAGTACACTTATAAAGTTTGTGGATGATACCAAGCTGGGAGGGGTTGCAAGCGCTATGGAGGACAGGATTAAAATTCAAAATGATGTGGACAAACTGGGGAGAAATGGACTGAAGTAAATAGAATTAAATTCAATAAGGACAAATGCAAAATACTCCACTTAGGAAAGAACAATCAGTTGCATACATACACAATGGGAAATGACTGCCTAGGAAGAAGTACCGTGAAAGGTATTTGGGAGTCCTAGTGGATCACAAGCTAAATGAGACAACAGTGTAACAGCTGCAAAAACAAGTGAACATCATTCTGGGATGTATCAGCTGGAGTCTTGTAAGGAAGACACAAGAGGTAATTCTTCCACTCTACTCTGCACTGAATAGGCCTCAACTGGAGTACTTTGTCGAGTTCTGGGTGCCACATTTCAGGAAAGATGTGGACAAACTGGAGAAAATCCAGAGAAGAGCAACAAAAATGATTAAAGGTCTAGAAAACATGACCTATGAGGAAAAATTGAAAAAATTGGGTGTGTTTAGTCTGGAGAAAAGAAGATGGGGGGAGGGGGACGGGACGACAGGAGACATAAAAGGTTATTATGAGGAGGGTGAACAATTGTTAACCTTTGAGGATAGGACAAGAAGCATTGGGCTTAAATTGCAGCAAGGCAGGTTTAGGTTGTACATTAGGAAAAACTTTCTAACTGTCAGGGTAGTTATGCACTGGAACCAATTGCCTAGGGAGGTTATGGAATCTAACTGGTTCTTAAAAACCTCCAGTGACAAACACCTGTCAGGAATGGTCTAGTTATTGCTTAGTCTTGCCTCGAGTGCAGGGGACTGGACTAGATGACCTATTGAGGTCCCTTCCAGTCCTACACGTCTATGATTCTATTCTCTGTGCCCACAAGGGGCTTGATAAAGTGGCAGAGGAGCAGCTGTGCTTCAAGAACTTACTGATAAGCTCTTCTTAAAGACTTCTCTCTCGCAAGCAACATTTGGTCCTTCTATTAAGCCTTCCTTACTAGACTACACTTATCTGCCATCAGTATTGGAGGGGTAGTGTGCTCCAGTAAGCTACATGAAGAACTACATAGTGCTACTGTAGCACTTCAGTGTAGACATTACCTATGCCGATTGGAGGGATTCTGCCATCGGTGTGGTTAATCCACCTCACTGAGAGGCAGTAGCTAGGTCAACAAAAGAATTCTTCCATCAACCTAGCGCTCTCTACATTGGGAGGTAGGTTAGTATAGATGTGTGGATTTTTCACACCCGGAGATGTGCCTATCCCAATGTAAAATTCTAATGCAGATCACACCTAAGACTGATTTTTAGTGTCTAGCAAAATTATGAATATTAAAGTTTTTTTTGTATAAAACATAAACATATATTGACACCAAACCTATGTAAATACATGCACAAGATGGAAGTTGATTTTGGCTATTTATATTCTATTTTAATTATTTCTAAAACCTGGAAAAAACCAAAACCAACCAACCAAACTCTGACCCCACAGAGGTCATGCAGGGCATCAATCATTACTAAAGAGATAAATGAGAACATAACCTATGACTGCTGGGAACTAATATATAATAAACTGCAAAAATATGCAGTAATTTCATGTGTGATCGGACATCCTCGTATTTTTTCCAAGCGTTTCTATTAGTTGTATTTTTCCCCCCCATTAATGCTGTATTAGAGAGCACACCAAGGCAGTCTGTGTATGAGAGAGGAATTGCAGATTCCCATTTTCTCAAAATAACTCTTTTGGTCACTAAAATAGTTACAGCTATCCATTTCTTACTGTTAACTGGTAATACCAACTCATCCAGTATCCCTAAAAGACATGAGCTTGGAGGAGTAAAGATAGCAACACTTGAAGTTTTTGAGAGAGCACGGACTATGGTATTCCAGAAACATGCATTTTTTTACAGGTATAGAGGATGTGTGAAAGGTTGGCATGTGGCTGTTTGCATCTCCAACATTCACTGTGTGTTGCCAATCTAGCCTTAAGCATTCTGGAGGCCAGTAATACCTGTTTAATACCTTGTTCTGGAAGAATTGCAAGGGCAAAGAACTTGAAATATCCTTCACATTAAGCTAGATTCCATCCGGCCTTCTGTTGTGATAGTAAAGCTAAATTATTTCCCCCATTTTTCTCTGAGACTGAGGGTAATGCAAAGCATTAAGCTACTTATAAGTAATTCCTACAAAGTGACTTTTGTTTCCATATATCTTAACATGTTCTTCTAGAAGTGAGAGAGTTGAGACAGACCAATTGTCCCCTATCCTTGAATGAATCCTTGAGCATAGCTGCTAAAAGAAGGAACTGAGACAACAGTAGCTAATATTAGGTGCAGGTGTAATCAAAATGTGGCCAGTCTATCATCTTGTATTATATCTTTCATTTTTGTTAATCCTTTTTCTATTCAAATTGTCTTAAGCATGGATTTGGCCTTGATCCTGAGGCACGGGTTAGCCCATAGTGGTATGAAAAGAGAATTAGTAAGATCAGATGGTGTAATCATCTTAATGCATTGCATCTACATGGTGCATCCTGGCAAGATTGGATTTTTCCTTAAGGCTATAGGAAGCCTCTTAAGATATATAAAAGGAGAGGGAGCCAAATAGCATAGCTAAGCTTTTTTTATTTCAAACCAGGCTGGTGTTTACGGAGTTACTGGAGCAGAATCAACATATAGGACACATTAGGAATGCTGGATAATATAGATACAAATCTAGCAGTTGCCCAGGATAAAGTTATGAATTTAAACTCCCAAGCTCCTCTTTTGAAGGGGCTGTGCAGGTTTCCTTTGAGGACACTGTCCGAGAGGGCAGCTATAGAGTGACTGTTTTGTGAAAAGTGTTCAGCCACAGGTGATATGCTGCTTTTGTCTTTTATCATTTTTCTGTGTGTGTTCATCTTCAGTGGTTTCAAACTACAACTCCACTCCCTCTTGAAATCTAGTTTCCCACTTGCTGTGAGATCTCTGTCCGTTCTCTATCCCAGCATGCGATACACAATGGTTTGTGATGACTTGGTTGGAGGGATGCCATATGCAAATTATAACATTTTGTTCCCTTTCAATATCTGCCAACAAATCAAACCTGCTCCCAGTCTGCAATTTCACTGTGAAATTTTAAAAGAAAAAATCCTCTTTGAATTATGTATGGACATAACATATATATTGTGGCATGTTTGTAGCCTTCTTTATAGCTATGGGCTGGTTTTTCAAAAGGGACTTGAGAGTTAGACACCCAGTACCACTGAGTGGAACTTTCCATAGGTTTTGGACACCAAAGAGTTAAAAATTTCAAAAGTGCCTAAGTTCCATGGACTTTCATTGAGACATAAGTTCCTAAGTTACTTAACAGCTTTTGAAATTTTTCCATAACTCCAATAAGCGGCTTTGAAATTTCCAGCCATAAGCTATTAAAGTGAACTGTGTTATGAAAAATAAAATAGAGGGCATTGAAAGCAATGAGTTTTGCTCTGTACTAAAGGGGATTTATAATCCAGAATAAATTGTCATTATAAAATACATTTATAAGCAATTGACAAATAAACCTGACTTCTGAACCGAGCTGACAGGACATTTTTTTCCCCCAAAGGTGATGGTTGGTTTCAGATATGAATCCAAACTACCTCATACCTACACCATAATTCTTCCTGCAACTAGCTTGTTGTAAGGCTATGCCATATTTCACTTGTCACACTAAAGGCTTTATTCTAATGAGATGCAAAGTAATGAAAGAGCTGATTACCTGGAAAACTGTCCAATACCGCCAAGCAGAATTCTATTATGTAAATTCATTCTGGATTTTGGGGGGCAAATGATAGGCAGGATATAAAATAGAAAAAAAAAAACAAATTATACTTGGCCAAGCAAAAGATCAGTCAAGCAAGCTAGTGAAATATTATTAGTGCGGAGTCACTATTACCACAGTAAAAATAATGTATAATGCTTCAGATCAGGTATGATGGTTGACT
>NW_027055999.1:0-6098 GCF_011386835.1 Chrysemys picta bellii
AAGCAGAATCACTAGCGGTACAAAAAGAGATCCATATTTCTGAGACGAGCTATATTCAATTACATACACAAAAACTGTTAAAATAATGGTAAGGTAGTAATGTTAAGCACTTAAAAGTTAGGAAGTGCCAGAATTAATGTTGCCCATGCATTGTGTGTCCAGGGTCAGATTCCAAAGAATCGGGATACCTGGCACCCTGACAGTAACTATAGTATCAACAGAGATCTCTTCTGTAAAGTAACCTTTACATGATGTCTGTTTTGTTTTATTTGGCATAGTTTACTGTGGTTGCACAAGCACACATCTTATGTACTTAATTAACAAATGAATGATTGAGATCATTGCATTCTAAACTCATCTTTCCAGAGTCTCCTCAAAGTTATTTGTACAGATAATGACTCTTTCCTTTGGTCAGGTGCTGATGAGATTGCCATCTCCCTACATGAGAATGAGCCAGAGTATGAGCTAGACGGACTCCCAGAGGTGGTGAAAAAAGGTAATTGTTACTTCGTTAGAGGAGAAGAGACCACATTGGTGGGGAGTGTATGCGCGCACGCTTATCTAGAGAATCGTGTTGTCATATGTGTGACTTGGAAGCATTGTAAAAACTTGGACATCATCGGCCAGATTCAGCCCTCGTATAGGTTGCATAAGTCCATTTAACTCAACTGCTTGTCAGAGCTGAGTTTAGCCGCATGTGCTTTAAAAAAAAGCCCTAGTATACAATTGAGGCTATAGGGGGCTAGTATATTTTGTTGTAGATGTATGTAATTTCTAGTAGTTTTGGTTTTTGGTCTGTTTGATGTCTTCCCATCTGTACAGTTTTGTAGTATTTGATGACAAAAGCAAAACAGCCAAAAATTCTGAAATCCAGAATCCTAATATCAGGTTGTAGTTTTGAAAATCAGTCTAGATACATGTTGTTGACTTTGGGACTCCTCCAAAAACTTTGCAAAAGACCTCTGGCAAAAAGAGAGGGATTCTAGGCCCAGCCATTCCCAGTATAAAACACCTTTTTCTTCTGGTTGAGAGGAAGGGGGGAAATTTTTGCTTAAACATTTTTAACTGAATGTTTTTCATTGAAATGTGCTGCATTGTCAAAGCCGAAATATTTCACGGAGATGTATTGATTCAGACAAAGTTTTTGCTGGGAAGGTTTCTGAGGTGCAAAGTGGACTCTTGCAAGGAGGAAGGCCCCCAAATAGAAAACCTGATGTTTTTGATTCAATTTCATTTTGTGAAAGCATTTGAAAGGCTTATAGTTTCATTCCAATCTAGAATAAAAACAAATTTTGAAACCTCGAAAGGTGTCGCAAAACAGAATTGTCGCCCTCCGGCCAGCTCCACTTAGAACCCTACCTCCCTATTTTCCCGGACATGTCCGGCTTTTTGGGATTTCCCCCCGGACGGGGATTTGAGGCCCAAAAAGCCAGACATGTCCGGGAAAATCCGGACGTATGGTAACCCTAATAGTAGGTGCTGTTTCTCTGTTTAGGTCTGAGGCGTTGTGCTGTACCTTCAGCTGCCATCAGGAATAGAGAGATCAACACTGACTTTGGAGAGTATCGGGGCTGGCTCGAGGTTTTTTGCCGCCCCAAGCAAAAAAAAATTTGCCTGCTCCCCACCCCAGCCCTCAAGGGTTAACTCTCACACTCTACAAGGCAGCAGGAAAGGTGGGACGGCAGAAAGAGACAGAGACACACACCCTGGGTGTGAGAGAAGAATGAGCATTTCCCCTTTAAGTACTGACTCCAGGCTTAAGTACACTGCCTTGTTAATTAAATCAGCTTGCTGAGACCTGAGACTACTGCCTAGAAGCTCCCTCCGTAGTGTGTCCCCACTGCTCTATGGAAGATGGGGTAAGCAGGTTGCAGAAACAGGGGGGAAGGGGAGACACCCTGACATTAGCCCCCCTCTTTCCCCCTCCCCCGATACAGCAAGCAGGAGTCTCTGGGAGCAGCTCCAAGGCAGAGGGCAGGAGCAGCACATGGCAGTGGGGGGAGGGACAGCTACTGCACAGGGAACTTAGGGGAGGGGGGAGCTGATGGGGGGCTGCTGGTCCACCCTGGTTCCAACCACCCGCCAGCTATCTGCAACGGGCTGCTCTTCCTGCAAGCAGTGGACAAAACTGGCGGCTGCCAAACGACCTTAGTAGGGAGCATTTCACAACTTTAAATGAGCATGTTCCCTAACTGATCAGCAACTTAACATCGAAACAACGTTAACTGGGACAACTTTAAGTGAGGAGTTCCTGTACCATGTTGCACCAGGCCTCTTCTGGCTGCTCTTATAATTACTGTTAGCAGTAGTGTGTGTCAAACATTCAGTCATATTTACAAGATTCAAGATACTTGAATAATGTTTCTTAGAACATCCTGAGGATGATGAATTGAAAGTATGCATTATGTTATACAACCTTGAGTTCTTAATTAGCTTGCCATTTTCTGCAAGGGTCCAAGCACTTCTTAGCAGGTACTTAGCATCTTGCAGCCTCATGCCTTTGAGCATGATTCACTGAAGATCTGGAACATCTTCTCCAGTAGGGCCCTACCAAATTCACAGCCATGAAAAACGCATCACGGACCATGAACTATGGTCTTTTGTGTACTTTTACCCTATTCTATACAGATTTCATGGGGGAGACCAGTGTTTGTCAAATTGAGGGTCCTTACTTCTGTGCTACCTTCAGAGCTGGGCAGCCGGAGAGCAGTGCCTGTTGGCCAGGCACCCAGTTCTAAAGGCAGTGCCCCACGTGCAACAGCGCAGAAGTAAGGGTGACAATACCATACCATGCCATCCTTACTTCTGTGCTGCTGCTGACAGTAGCTCTGCCTTCAAAGCTGGGCTCCCAGCGAGCAGCTGCCACTCTCCAGTCTCCCAGCTTGAAGGTGGCGCTGCCACCAGCAGCAGCTCAGTGGTAAGGGTAGCAGCACCGCAACCCCCTCTCCCCCCCTCCCCCCACACACAACACCTTTTTGGATCAGGACCCTACAATTACAACACTGTGACATTTCAGATTTAAACAGCTGAAATCATGAAATTTATGGTTTTTAAAATCCTATGACGGTAAAATTGACCAAAATGGACTGTAGTCCCTACCAATAATATTACATAGAGCAAGAATGACACCTGGTGGCCAATTGTGACCTTAAAGAGACACTGTCATATAGTTTAACATTTTCAGCCTAAACTACCATAAATTAAGGGGAAAGTTACTTGGATTCTAAACTATTGCAGGCTAAATACTTGGGTAAACTCAAGTTAAGGATGAGAGTCCCTTACAATAAATTTGTAGTAATTAAAAATAACAAGTATTAAAAATACAGGAAATTCAAAGTTAAGTTAAACGTAAATCACAACCCAACATTTAAAAATTTGGAAATGTATAATTAAGGCTCTCAAACAACCTCAATTCTGCCTCTTCAGTGACTCTAGCCTCTAATCTTTCTTCCTGGAAAATGTGCTGTTTTTAAGTCCTTCACATAAGAGTTAGCAAGATTAGGTCTCCATACTGAACTGGTGTTTTGATCAAGGGCTTTTTGTACTGGCTCTAGGACAATTTGTAAAAGCCAGTGTATTATCGGTTTAGTGAACAGACCACTGCTATCCCTTTGTAACTTTTTCCCCTTCGAGTGGTTATCCATATGCACAGTTTGCTGACGGTGTGCAACGTACCCCACTCACCCAGGTTCAGAGTCTCATGCACTTTGAGCGGCCTCATGTCCTGCACCGAGGGCATAAAAGGGTGGAGCAGGCCAGCCACCACTCAGTTCTTCTCATGCCTCCTGGCTTCGAGAAGAACATGGGCAGTGAGCAGTGCTAACAAAATAACTGGCTCTTTTCAAATTTGTGCATAGTATAGATAGGGATGGTTAGTTGTTGCCCATTGGCATTTTGGTTTTTTAACCAGAATAGTTATTTCTTTCTGGTGCCAGGATGGCTTCTTCTAAGTCCCCTGGATTTACATACTGCCCATCAAACAAGAGCACTATACCCTTTAATGTTTGGCATTTAAAATATTTATTTTGTCTGGGGGAATATCCCTGGAAAATGTTCTATTTGCAAGTCCTTCACTTGCAGGACCTGCAAATCTAGAGAAGCCCTGCTCCAGATGTACTTAATGGGTAAAGCAATGAGACTAGCTTCAGGCCCTGGGTCATATAATCATAGAATATCAGGGTTGGAAGGGACCTCAGGTGGTCATCTAGTCCAACTCCCTGCTCAAAGCCCAACTTATGCTATCTTATGTCCGGACAAAGTGTCTTTAGGACACATCCTGTGTTCCTACTGACAGTTGTCACAGACTTCCATCTGAACTAGCAGATTCACCTGCCTATATTTTTCTCTGAACCACCTGCTTCTAAGGCTGCTGCTATGCTCTCTATGTTGAATGTCAGACGTGCTTTGGCATGTTAATTTGCAAAGGATGAAATCTTTTAGATCTTCATCCAGTTAGGTGCATAGATGACTGTGTGAGGGCCTGTTTAATAAGTGGTTAATATGGAGTCTCCTGCTTCATTCAGCATTTATTCTACCAGAGCTTAGGCATCATCGCTGATATGTTTCTGTTGTGGAAATACGTAAAGCAGCTAGGCTGTTTGGGGAGGCACAGTCTTCCCTACCCGGCCCTCCATACAGTTTTGCATCCCGATGTGGCCCTCGGGCCAAAAAATTTGCCCACCCCTGCTTTAGGGGCAGAGGGACTTGCCTACTTTCAAATGTTAGGCTGTCTTTTATTTTGATCTTAACTCTGAATTACCTTGGTTTCTAATGCTTGATTTTGTTTGTTTTTAATAACTGCAGCATTATTATGAATTTAAAAAAACACTTCCATGTACTGTCAACTTTACTCACAGATGTTAATGATTTGTTTGGTTTGGTTTCTGCCTGGGGATTTTCTTGATTATTTTTTTAAGACATTTTGAAATCTTTTCCATGCAAAGAAAGAAAGCTGGCAGAAAGTCCCCGGTGTTATGCAGAGAACAATGCGGGAGCTAAGTAACAGGGAACATTGTAGTGCTTAGAAGTACGATAGGGGTTAACCAGTCTGTATTCCTCAGGTTCTGTTGTTACCAGGAGGACTGCAAGTTCTGGTGGAGCTTCTGAACTTTGCAGGCACTCTGAGTTGAGATTAGTGGAGAAACTCTGAGGGGCTACAGGAATTCCTGAGAACATGGGGAAGTCCAGCTGAATGTTTTGGCCTCTGCCAATTGCTGCAGCTCCACAATTTTCCTGTGCATTTGGTAGAACATTGTAGCTCATGCAAGTCATGGATTCCATGATTCTTCATATTTATCTTTAGCTTAACTCTTTTCCCATCCCCTTTGTGCCCCTCCATACACACTTAGATGAAAGAAGTTATGTTGCCGTGGAGAAAGGGACCTCCACATGTGTCTTCTGTAGATGTGATGGTTGTCACCTACCCTTTGCTGTCAGGGTTTTAATGGATGCATGCAGATTCTGCTGCCTACTTAAGAATGTTACACCCTATATACAGGATGCTGAAGATTATACCTTCAGATGAATGGGGGTTAAGAATTTCCCTCTGGAGAGGTACAGTAAGGGCTGTTCTTTGCTACCTCTGTGAGGAGCCCATCGAGAGACGGTCTTGGCTGGGAGTAGGTTGAGGCCAGGGACATTGAGCCAATCCAGTGTTATTACCATGTTTGTATACAGATGTTCAAGTAATTTAACAATGAGAACTTTTGACCTGTGACTAGGCCCTCTCCACTTCAGTGACTGATAGCAAATTGCAGAGGAAAGATTGATTGGTTGCTACTTCTGATGTCACAATGATGCTACTTATGAATCACCTGAGTTACTGAGCAAATTGCAGAGGAAAGATTGATTGGTTGCTACTTCTGATGTCACAATGATGCTACTTATAAATCACCTGAGTTACTGGCATAGCTCTGTCACCATAACCTCTAGGTGTGACTGTTAAGAGCTTTTCTTATTACAGTCTAGCTTCTTTAAATGAGTTGGAAATCTGATTGAATTATATTATATTATTAAATTATATTATTAAATATGGAATATATGAAGAGTCTGGGGTGGTCTGTCGGTGGAATATTCAAAGCCAAGAAAAAGGTGAGAGA
>NW_027056000.1:0-6093 GCF_011386835.1 Chrysemys picta bellii
TCTAGTATAGTCTATGAATTTTGCTGGGAAAGCTATTCTCCTGTCCTCTATCCAAGCTGGCCTATAGCTGGGTTACTCTTAGCAAGCAGAGGGAGTTGACAAAATTCTTATTTTGTCTTCAGGACACTGGAGAGATTTCTACAAACTCACCAATTCAGCTTTGATTATTCTTCCCCCCAGTGTAGCCAGTATTGTACAACAGTTCCCTGTCAAACATCTTACTTACACTGCTGCATGCTGAAAAGTACATCATTTGGTACTCCTATTCATTCTTTTCTCCCCAAAAAATTATTTGAAAGCCGTGTTAACATCTGATTTTTGGCAGTACATCATTGCTTTAAAATATGCTTTCTATGCTAATTTCTCTCTATACTCAATTGGCTTCAGAAAAGCAAACTGGAATAAGGTTTCAATCAATTTAGATACACCTCTACCCCGATATAACACGACCTGATATAACACTAATTCGGCTATAACACGGTAAAGCAGTGCTGGGGGGGGGGGGCTGCACACTCCAGCAGCTCAAAGGAAGTTTGATATAACGAGGTTTCACCTATAGCGCAGTAAGATTTTTTGGCTCCCAAGGACAGCGTTTTATCGGGGTAGAGGTATACTATTTTTGCCCTCACCATCTCATTCATTTATATCTTTATATCTTATATCTGTAGAGCTTCCATTTGTAGCAAAGTCCCTCCAGAGGTAAGAAGCAGGTTTGAAGACAAGATGGAGACGAGGCACCAACCTTATATAGTCTCTTCCAGGTGTAAGAACACCTCTTTGTTCTTACTGTGGAAAATTACAGCAAAATGGAGTCTGGAGTCACATGGGCAAGTTCCTGCATATTTTGCTGAGTTACAAGGCGTATTTGCCTTCTCTCCATGGGTCAATTGTATAGCTGATGGTCCTTAATGGGCCATCAAGCAGGCTAGGCAGAGCTAACACCAACTTGTCTGGGACGTCACCCAGAAGCATAGCATAAGTTTGAAATACAGACAGTATAAAGCCAATATTCACAACTTCAACTACAAAATTGATACACACATATAGACAGCATAATTATAACCAGCAAACCCTAACTTTGTCTAAGACACCTCATTTGACCCCCTTTATACAAGATTTGGTTGCAACCATGTTCTATATGGTCCCAGATTATATCAATAACATCACATAGGGGCAGGGGTCCCGGGAGGGGGTGATCAGGGGACAAGGAGCAGGGGGTTGGAGGGGTTGGGGGTTCTGTGCGGGGGCAGGCAGGGGGTGGGAGGGAGTGGATAGGGGGCAGGGCTAACCCCCCCCCCGTGGAGTGTCCTCTTTTTTGAGTGTTAAAATATGGTATCCCTACCATTCACAGTGCCACCATGAGCTCTCCATTCACAGCAAGCTGCACCATGAGGTCTCAGCTACCTCACTCCCTCCCCCTCCCTTTCCTGTTGATAGCTGCCAAAGGAATGCTGGGAAATGTAGTTCTTTCCCTGCTCCAGGGCTGGCTCTATAGGCAGGGAGCTAACCAAGGAACTACAGCTCCCAAGGCCCCCTGTTGGTTCTCAGCTCCCATGCTGGATCCCTGCCACTCCTGCAAACGTGCCACCCTAAGCACCTGCTTGCTTTGCTGGTGCCTAGAGTCGGCCCTGGAGAGTATGTGTATGGGAAGAACAAATCAGCCTTGCAGCTCAAAGAAGTAACCACCCCCACCCTACTAGTCAAATGGCTAGTTGCCCAGAAGTCCAACGGGGCTTGCAAACATCCTCTGGAAAGGGTTGTGTGTTATTTTCATCCTACTGCTTTGTGTACCCAGGTCTAAAAGAAGATGTTAAGTGAAAACAAATGCTTTGTTTTAAAGACAAATAGAAACTAGAAGTGGAGAAGATCTAGTAGATCATCCAGGCCCTGCCAATGCAGGATTCTTCTATAAAGAGCTGATAGGGACAATGCATTAAAGTCTCAAATTAATTGGACTTCCATCACCTCCCTTGTGTGGGGATGGAGAATAAGGGAAACTATTCTCCAATCTTACCTGTGTCAGCAAGTTTCTGACAATCAGAGTACATTTCTCATTTATTTAACCTAATCCTTATTTATACCTCTTTGTACCCTTCTATATGATACCTCTCCCTCCTTAGTGTTTACACTTTTCAAACTCATCTAGATGATCTTGCCGTTCCCCAGCAATCACTGCTTAGCCAACCTCAGTTATATCTGGCATTTTAAAAACTCTTCCTTATCAATCAATTCCTCCTCTGCTCTAATCATTTTTGTTGTTTTCTGAATTCACTCTAGTTAGTTAATAATTTTGACAGGAATATGACAAGATCTCAAATTTTTAGTCCTGGGGACAGTACAGTAAATTCTTGGGTAACAAATAGAGTGCAGTGGGATAGAATAAAAATATCCACTACCATTTAAGGACCTATCTTTAGAAGTGCTGAGTGCCTCCTGTGAGGAATAAAGCCCCCCCCCCCCCAGCTCCCATTGGAGTTGAGGGCGCACAGTACCACAACATATGGCATTCAGGATCTGGTAGGATTAGACCTTAAGCAATATACACTCAACATTGTCTAGTCAAGACTAAATTACAGATCCTTTCCATTTAATGCATCACTTCAGAAAGTTCCTTTGGGTTGGTCTACACTGGGGGGGAGGGGATTGATCCAAGATACGCAACTTCAGCTACGCAAATAATAGAGCTGAAGTTGAAGTACCTTGGATCGAATTACCTGGGGTCCACACGGCGCGGGATCGACGGCCGCGGCTCCCCCGTCGACTGCACTACCGCCGCTCGCTCTGGTGGAGTTCCGGAGTCGACAGTGAGCGTGTTCGGAGATCGATATATTGCGTCTTAACGAGACGTGATATATCAATCCCGGATAAATCAATTGCTACCTGCCGATACGGTGGGTAGTGAAGATGCACCCTGAGTCTATGAAATTAACCTAGAATTCACTAATTTCAGCTTTGATTGTTCTTCAATAGATTTTCACCTGCCTACTGACTGTCACTCAGACTAATGTCTAAACTGCTACCAAAAACACCCATTCTAGCTGAACTGAGACACAAAATCACGTTTTGCATTCCAATTACTTTGTAAATATTTAGATTGCTATTTAATCTTCATGCAAGGCACATGTTTTAACTCCCACATGACCTACTGCTTAAGAGAGTACACCAGACAGCACTCCTACATTATGGAAACAAGTAAGCAAAGACAGCCCTATGTTTTAAAGGACATTTCATGCCAATTCCTCAAAAACTGATTCTACCTGAATCTATTGCAGCAGTGTGAGTTTTAAACAGCAATGTCCTAAGCCTTACTCAATTAACTCCTGTTGATCATTAAACCCTAGGAAATTCCCTGTAGTAAGGTCTTAGTCATTATAAATCACACATTGTTGGTTTTTGTGACACTCAGTTTAGCTCTGTTGTGTATATATATTCTTATAACATACCCAGTATTTCTGAAGAATGAATGTCCGGTGCATCAATAATAAATACTGTTAATGTATATGTGTCTCTCTTCCTTTCATCTAAAAAGATGCCAAAGCACAGTACATAAAGTCATACTGAAGAGGGCACACTACACACTGAACTATAAGGGACTTTGAGGGTGTAGAGTGTTGGTCAAGGATACACTGACTAATCTTTTCTCCTATGAAAGGAGCCATGAAGTCTTAGTTGTCCACTCAAAAGAGAAAGAAACTCAATTTTTAAATTTCTCACCCAAGGGAACCCCGGGCAGTGAGCTGTATAAATACCCTGTTATATTTTACTACTTTGTGCCTAGCACAACAGGGCCCTATTCATTGACTGGCAACCTCCAGATGCTACCAGAATGTAAATAATAATACCTATATATCAATGATGGAAAGATACAGAAATTCAGTCTGATTCTGCTAATCATTTAGTACCTGGGCATCCTGACCACTAATGCACGTGCAGAGGACACAGATTAGAGGAGATGGGCCTAGGGGATGCGGTCTCTTTGACATTCTCCCTTTTCATTCCCCCCCACACACCTCTCCCAGCCCCTCTATATAGGTACTGTCTCTCTGACTGAGCAAGTGGTGCACCACATGCAGTGCCCCTCTCACATTGTATTCATGGGGCTCCCTGGTGGAAATTAACAGTACAAGGTGCAGGACAATAGTGAATCAGACCCTTAGTGAGCATGCTGGTAGCTTACAGAAGGAAATCCAATTACTCATCCAGAATAATGCTTTAACAAGCAACAGATTTGAGTCTCATTGGAAAACTGTTTGTTCCAGGGGCAGAGAATTGAATACTAAAATATTTCACTTTGAGAAAGTTTCTAACGCAAATGTTTCAGTGGCATAATGTGAGCGACATGGATCTCCGGGGTCAGATATATGCACGAAGGAAAACAAAAAAAGCTGAAGATAGTGTGCAGCAGTCAGCAGTACCGCCGACGAGAAGGACCCAGAACTTTGATTTCCATAAAGGTAAGTACCACAAGCTAGTGCAAGAGAAGCAAATGCCAGCTACTTTTCTCTAAATGTGACATTCACCAGTTTAGTAAGGATCCAGGTGTTTTGGGGGGTCCCAGGCCCAAGTTTTAGTCAGGGGTATATAGTACAAGTCATGGACAGGTCACTGGCTATGAATTTTTGTTTACTGCCTGGACTTGTTCATAACTTTCACTAAAATGTAGTGACTAACATGTAGCCTTAATAATAGTTCACTGAAGGGTGGTGTGTAAGGTGTCCGCCAAGAGCCAGAAGCCGACAGGTTGTCAAAATCATTGTGAACTGTACGTACGGATAATATTTAAGGAGGTATGTATGTATACTGAAAATTATGTACTTAAGATCTTGGAGTTAAGGCAGGTCACCAGGAGGTGACATACCTTGGAGATGATCCTTTCAGGCCGGAGGTAACAGACACCTATCTCCCTGACTGGCCGTTTGTGTACTGTATGCCTCATAATGTATGACTATCTGCATACTGAGCCAGCTGCCAAATAAGAGTCAGTGAAATCTACAGGATGGAACAAACAGAGGGAGGGAGGTACCCTCTTTATGAATAAAGACAAAGGACTGATCTGATCTATCATGGCGTGCAGAGTGACATACTAAATCCTTCACCGAGGAAGCAAGCTGATGGGATGCTTGTCTTGTGAAAGGAGGGTCATAGCCAGCCTGGTTGTAAAGTGCTACAAGGATTTTGGACGAGCAATACTTTACACGACATGAGAATATCTTGTTAATTAAGTCTAGGTTCTCAAATGCCTGTTATGATTTTATTTTATATGTGACCATTTGTTTCCAGTCCTTCTACTTGCTACAACTTGAGTCTCTCCACTATGTTTTGCCAAATAAACTTAGAATTGATTTCACTATATACACATCTAAGTGCTGTGTGTTGAGCAGAGGTGGAACTGGTAAGATGGGGTGTACTGTTTCTTAAAACATATTTAGGTTTTCCTCTTCGCTGCTGCTGCTGAAGGCAGAGACTCAGAACAATGTCCCAGCTCCCTTATCCTGAAATCAGATATAAATCAAGTGCAGTGTGCATTAGAGGCCTACAGTATGCTCCTGTGCATTCTTCTCTTTGTAACGGTTTTCTTCCTGAGGTGATGTGATAGGTCAGTACGTTGGTTCCAGGGTGTTGTAACCTGATGTAACTTGTGTGCCAGGAAAAGGTATAGGCTAGAGGAAGTTATAATATTACAGCAATTACTAGAGGGCTCATCAGGGATGGGGGGGCCCATTGTCCTAAACATTGCACAAACATAGTGAGAGACAGCGCTGCCCAGAGATCTTACTATATAGACTAGAGTGACCGAGGAGGTGTTCTCCCCATTTTTCAGCTAGCCAGCTATGGAATGAATGCGTTATTTGTTCAAGGGTCACATGGGAAGCCTGTGGTAAAGCTGAAAATTGAACCCAGATTTTTTGAGTTCCCATTCAGGGACTTTACCTCAAGACCATCCATCTGTTCTAACTTATTTTGTTGGGTATGTAGCTATGAAAGGGTGATGCCTTCTGTTTGCTGTGTACTGCATCTTTCATTCTCTAAAATTTGTCTATATGCAGAACTTGCCTCTATTTTGTTCTCCTGAATTTCTGCAGTCCGTACAGG
>NW_027056001.1:0-6093 GCF_011386835.1 Chrysemys picta bellii
CTGACAGCTGGCAAAGATTTAGACCATCGAGGTACGCGGGAAGGGCTTGTTAGGCAGTTCTCTTGCCATGGAATCGCTACACCAAATCCAAAGGTTGATTAGTTGGTTGTTTCTGGAGGGGAAATTAAAAATAATTAAATCAAATTCTAATTATTAATTATATTCCCAAATTTAAATAAAGAGCCGGTTGACTGCCGATTTCCTGTCAAAACTGAAATTAAGAACTTGTTTTTAGCCCTGTCTTTATACTCTAATTCGTGCTTAACAATTCTCCATAGAAATTGGATCATCGAGGTAGCCAGCATGTGAGAGTCGACACTTGGGCTTACAGAGTTCAAGTGACAACAAGCAGCTAAAAGCCACAAATATACCAGCTTCAAGAGCCAGCCAGTGTGTGTGAAATCCAGAAGGAAGTTGTTATTCAAAAGAAATACAGAACCTTTTCCAAGAGTCCTTACAGTTTTGGTCCTTGTGTTTACAAATGCTTCAGGTTTTCTAAGAGCAAGAGGACACTTCAAATGTGGTCCCACCTGATACTAGGCATCTCTTGGATAGTGGAGGACAGTCTGCACTTGGTAAGGCAACTCCCATCTTTTCATGTGCTGTATATTTATACCTGTTTACTGTATTTTCCACTCCATGCATCTGATCAAGTGGGTTATAGCCCACAAAAGCTTATGCCCAAATAAATGTGTTAGTCTCTAAGGTGCCACAAGGACTCCTTGTTGTTTTTACTGATACAGACTAACACGGCTACCCCTCTGAAAGCTGGGTAGTAATCCTCCACATCAATATCCACTAGAGGAAGAGAAGGTGTAACATGAACTACATTGTAACCCCCCTCAAAGGCAGTTCCTACAGGCCCACTCTGAGTTCTGGGAGCAAAAGGGCCACATGTTGAAGGTCTCAGACAAATTGATGAATTACCAGAATGGTCAATAAAATGAGGAACAACGTTGTAAGACTTTAAATGAGAGCTTTTTAAATTAATGCCAGGTCTGTAACCCGTCAGAGGCCTCACGGAGGAGGGCAGAGGTGGTAAAATTCTTAGAACTAAAGAGAACTAAAGAGGTTCTTGCTACCAAAACAACATTATGCACACCATTAAAGCAGAGACCTCACCAAAAAGATATGAACGCAGATATGTCCTAAGGCTCTTATGAAATATACGCATTGCACATTATTATTAACTTGTATTTCACTAGCACCCAGAGGTCCCAAACTATATCTGCGACCCCTCTGTGCTTGCCACCATTCAGACACACAACCAACTAGGCCCCGCCTTGAAGAATGTAAAACAGAGACCAAGGGGATTGGGGGAAGCAACTTGCCTGAGGTCACATAGTAACTAAGTAGCAGAGCTCGAACTAGAACCCAGGTCTCCTGTTTCTCCAGCACCTTATCCAGAGCAAGCTACACAGACAGTTACCGCCTTTCCAAGCTGAATGTGCTAATGTAGCTTCTAAAAGGTTTTGTGGGCTGTAGCAGAAACATAGTAAAAAGGGGAGGAAAATGAAAAAAGCCATTCAGGGTACACCCAGTTTTGAACTAACACTCATCACTGCGGTATAGGCATCAAGGGAAGATGAAAATAAAGTTTTAAAAAATACTGGTTAAGCAACAATGCCAATTTAAAGGGAATTTGAAAAGTTCTCTGTGTTTTCTGTTTGTTTTTAATTGTTATAGGTTCAAACACCTCTGCCTCCCTCAAGGCCAACAAAGACTGTCCACACTTCCTCCTTTGCTTCAATCCAAATTAGCTACTTTACTCTGGTTTTAGCTGGCCGGAAACAGGCAGCCATAGGCAGTTTAGTACTGTAGCATTATCACCACTAAGGAAACCAGCCCTTGGAGAATTCTAAATACATATATTTGCTGAGGCCACTCAGATTACACGAACATTGTAACAGAAAATGGAAGATCAAGGAGGCTCTTTACTGGTCTACATAGGACTGCCTGGACTTACTTGGGTTTGGCCTGCCCTGCTTTCTTTAGTCGGTAAATCATTTGAACACCAGTTTAAAAGGAGACACACTTTTTAATACCAGAGCCAAAACTGACTGCTTTGTCAATTGCCAGGGGCTGACTCCTCCATTGAGATGTTTTATAACAAGCTTGGGGCAAGAGAAGATTTTTATCCAACTTGTAAATTCATGAGGTAGAAAAATAGCGCAACCCAAAATTAAGAAATTCAGCTGGCAAGGAGTGTTAAAGCAATACAAAATACCACACCTCTCCCCCACAGCCCCATGAAGTAGGATGTTCCAAGCCCCAGGGTCAAGTCTAGAGATCTCCTCCTTGATAACATGCTGTGCTACATTCAGTGCCCACCAGCATCCTTATATTTCACATTTTGGAAACTACCAAAATGCAGGTACCGGATTTTACAGAGACAAGACCTAAAGGCAGGTGAGAGGGAGGAACACAGATTCCTCAAGACACCAGGAAACAGATCAAGTACCAGATCCACACACTGGGCTGTCATTCTTGTCTCATTTTATGCCTAGCACTTCCCGCTCCCATTCCCTTTCCCGGTTCTCCTCTTCGATTTGCCGCTCAGCCTGGGTGCAAATCCTCAGCAGCAGCAAGCATAGGATTTGGTGAAGCCGCATGAAGATGTACCAGTTGTTGTTGACATAGAAGAGGTTGTACACTTCATCCCCCCTCCGCCCCTCCCCCAGGTAGCTTCTGGGCCGCTGTGTTGCTGAACAGCAGCTTGGCTTTAGGGAGGCTGCCCCCAACTCCGTTGTGCTTTTTCGCAGCCCCAGTGGCTTCATCCACATCCATTTCCTCCTCCACGTCTGAGAGCTTGCACCACCCAGCAAACAGCATGTCCGGAATGAAGTGGTACATGATCTACTTGATTTTGTACTTATCCTCTTTCTGAATTCCTGTCTGCTGTTTCACGTGGTGGATGATAAAGAGAAGCAGCATCCTCCAGGATTTGCCTGTCCTCATAGGATAGTGACAGGTGTGGGCCTATGGGTACTCCAGCATTATCTTCTGATGCCTGCTCTTGCCTCTGAGGGAGGAAGACAAAATACACAGAGCATGGGTGAGTATCACATATGCAACTTACCACGTCTTTAAGACCCTTGTACAAAGCACTGCCAGTGAACTGGATTTCCTCTTTCATTACAACCCCAAACCCTATGGGGGAAGGGCCAGAGTTCACATTATCCATCACAACAACCCAAGTTCTGGTGTCAAGGGCCTACACATATTGCATACAGGGCCTTGGTGTCATTCTGTTTGAAGCTGATGCCCTGGTGATCCAGGGATTTCAGGTAATGTTTCTCATTCTGCTCCCTCCAGACCTTGTTGAATCCTCTCTGGGCATCTCGCCACTCTTCCTCTTTCATCTTTAACCTTAGCAGCCCTTAGAAGCTTAGAGAACCTTAGAAGCTAAGAGATGCTAAGATACCACACTGATGGGTGCAGGATAAAAACCTAGACCAGACAAGCTGGAGGCAGTAAGGCTTCTGCTCAGTGCCCATTGCCCACTGAAACAGCAGAAAGTTTCAGAAGGACTTCAAATGTGGTACAACGTGCATAGCAAAATTCTCCAGGAATGGCCATGAATCTTTAGATTGGTTTTGTGGCTATGTTATTTTACAGAAGGTTAAATAGGCCACAAATGCATGGCTATACCCCACTAACCAGGGTGATGATGAGGGCATTCAACAGAACATAAACCAAACTGTTTTTTCCCCCCGTATACCTCCTACAGAGTCCCAGGACTGGGTCTGGGATCATTGTCAATATCCCAGAATTCTGCTTTGTGAGAAGTTACAAATAACAGAAATCTCAACTGTTGTAACCAGCTGCCCCAAAGAGTCCCTGGTATCTGTAACATCCCATAATTTAATACATGGATTTAACCACTTGCCAGACATTTCAGAGCTCTCAAACTTCTCTGATACTTGTTATGGTCCTGTAACTAGATATTCTTTTCACCCCATGCAACACAGGCATACACAAAACTCTGAACCTCTCAGCCAGCTTATACCTAGCCTAGAAGAAAGAAGTCCATTCTGTCACTTCACAAAGAGTGCACTGTAACCAACTTGATCATGTTTAAAGGAAAAACACCACAAGTTGGGAATCAGACAACCCTCGACCTCTTACATCTTGACATAATGGAAAAAACAGCTCTTTCTCCACTGAGGATTAAGGAATCACAATTTACATCTAGGCAGCCTAGATACTTTTGATGAGACATGGGAACTTTGCAGAGATATAATTGCTGAACATTCCAGGAGTCTAGAAGCACACAGATCCCAGTAGTACCTATTACTTGGCAGTCCCTTCGCAAACCTATATCCCTCCTCTAATCTAGTTTGCATACCATGTCCATACCCTGGTGTCTAAGAGCACCTTCTCATAGTCTTACCCCTCTCCTTTCATCTCTCATTTCTTTACGTCTAGTTCTCACATTCTGCCCTGCCTCAGTAGATAACCTGCTAGAGACTGCAGACGTCCTCAACGTGATGCAACATAAAAGCAAGTCCTTCCGGACATGAGTTCTCTTTCTGCTTTTGTATAACGGGGCCCCAATTCTGACGGGGACATTAGGGAGCCACCATAATAAAGATCTGACAATCTACAACTACAATGCTAAAGGGAATTACTTTCATTTCTAATTATCCTTTGTTCTACATTGTTAGAGATGTATCGGGAAAGTGGAAAAGTATGATGACATGGTTCCATCAAAATGCTGTTGTAGCCTCTTGCTGTGTAAATCCAGAACCAGCCAGGAGGACAGAGAAGATATAAAGAACACAAAGGTTAGTTTCCATTCATTTATGGACTATCCCCTTCAGCCGGTTTAGTAGGGGCACATTCCGCACATTCTTTGAATACTGTAGTTCAATTTCCACCTTCTTTTTACAGCTCACTGACCATGCTCAACAAGGAACTGGGTGGAAGACAGCACTTAAACTCAAGAGTGACACGTGGTGACCACTAGGGGGTTTGGCTCTTACTCCACTCTACCATGGCTGCCCTCAAGGGTAAAAAAAGGAAGAGCTAAGGAAGTTCGGAAAGTCTTGTGCTAAGGTTCTAAGACACAAGAGAAAAAGTCCTACACAGATGGTACTAGAGAAGAGAACTTCCTTTCATCAATTTTACATTTCCTGCCTTTCATTTTCACATTTTCATATCCCCTTGTCCGTATATGAAAAGGTAAATAGCAGCAGCAATCAGATTTTGTATACCTCTGTAAAAACGCCTCTGATACCACTATCTCTCAAACCTAAACAGTCTCATTACCATCAATCACTTCTCACAGTCTTCCCATGCCTCATCTTCCCCCCCATGCTCATTTCTGAGTCCTTTATTACTGAGATGTCCTTCTTGAGATAGGGTGACCACAACACAGAATTCCAGCTAGGTGGGGGATTTGTTAGTTTTTCAATATACAGTAATGGCATATTTGCTTCAATTCATAGCAGAGATTGAGGCTGTATAAGAAGATTCTGTCAACCACCTCTCTTTCTATTCAAGACCACATTGACGACCTGTAGTCTATAGATCAGGAACCTATGCTTTAAAGATTGTAAAAGTGTCCAACTTTTGACTTAGCTTCCACTTTCCTATGTCTCATATCACAGTACTAATTTTTGGTATGATCCCTTCCACCAAGGATACTGGACTGTTATATATTGTGATTGCTACCATTCAATGGTTTGACCATAGTTATTTCTTGATTCAGAATCTAAGTGTTATTCAGGGCTAAATCAATAACCTCTCCTCTTGTGTAGCTACAGACTAGCTATTACAAGAAGCAATCATTTAAAATATTGAAAAACTCCTTCTCCTCACCTTCTCCAGAGGTTGACATTTTATATGTGGGGAGTTAAAATTGCCCGTTATAATTATTATTCAAGAGAGTGGTCACTGGCCCCCCCTCAATATTGTGCACTCACTTCCTCTTTCTGTTCAGGAGGCTGGCAGTAGAACACAGTAATTTTTGAGTTGGAACCTGAATCCAATACAGACTCTACACTTCAAAGTCTTTTTCACTTTCACAGATGGGATTTATAATGGGATCAAACTCAGTTGTGTCCAAAACTGACAATACAGAACCCCACC
>NW_027056002.1:0-6090 GCF_011386835.1 Chrysemys picta bellii
ACAAACACACACACACACACACACACACAAGGACAGATGCAAATACAGGTACCTTCTCCTCCAATGAGAACTCCCTCTCAAACTCCCCTGTTTTCCGCCGCTGCTCGCAGCTGTACCGCTGCCTGGCTGGGCGGCCGCTTTTATGGGCCCCTTAATCAGCCAGGTCCCGCCCTCTACTCAGGGCTCGGCGTCGTCCCAGCCTCCAGCCCCTGCCGGCCCCTACAAACAAACACACACACACACAAGGACAGATGCAAATACAGGTACCTTCTCCTCCAATGAGAACTCCCTCTCAAACTCCCCTGTTTGCCGCCGCTGCTCGCAGCTGTACCGCTGCCTGGCTGGGCGGCCGCTTTTATGGGCCCCTTAATCAGCCACGCCCCGCCCCCTACTAAGGGCTCGGCGTCGTCCCAGCCCCCAGCCCAGCCGGCCCCTACAAACAAACACACACACTCAAGGACAGATGCAAATACAGGTACCTTCTCCTCCAATAAGAACTCCCTCTCAAGCTCCCCTGTTTGCCGCCGCTGCTCGCAGCTGTACCGCTCCCTGGCTGGGCGGCCGCCTTTATGGGCCCCTTAATCAGCCAGGCCCCGCCCCCTACTCAGGGCTCGGCGTCGTCCCAGCCCCCAGCCCCTGCCGGCCCCTACAAACAAACAAACACACACACACACAAGGACAGATGCAAATACAGGTACCTTCTCCTCCAATGAGAACTCCCTCTCAAACTCCCCTGTTTGCCACCGCTGCTCGCAGCTGTACCGCTGCCTGGCTGGGCGGAAGCTTTTAAGGGCCCCTTAATCAGCTAGGCCCCGCCCCCTACTCAGGGCTCGGCGTCGTCCCAGCCCCCAGCCCCTGCCGGCCCCTACAAACAAACACACACACACACACACACACAAGGACAGATGCAAATACAGGTACCTTCTCCTCCAATGAGAACTCCCTCTCAAACTCCCCTGTTTGCCACCGCTGCTCGCAGCTGTACCGCTGCCTGGCTGGGCGGAAGCTTTTATGGGCCACTTAATCAGCCAGGCTCCGCCCCCTACTCAGGGATCGGCGTCGTCCCAGCCTCCAGCCCCTGCCGGCCCCTACAAACAAACACACACACACACACACAAGGACAGATGCAAATACAGGTACCTTCTCCTCCAATGAGAACTCCCTCTCAAACTCCCCTGTTTTCCGCCGCTGCTCGCAGCTGTATTGCTGCCTGGCTGGGCGGCCGTTTTTATGGGCCCCTTAATCAGCCAGGTCCCGCCCTCTACTCAGGGCTCGGCGTCGTCCCAGCCTCCAGCCCCTGCCGGCCCCTACAAACAAACACACACACACACAAGGACAGATGCAAATACAGGTACCTTCTCCTCCAATGAGAACTCCCTCTCAAACTCCCCTGTTTGCCGCCGCTGCTCGGAGCTGTACCGCTGCCTGGCTGGGCGGCCGCTTTTATGGGCCCCTTAATCAGCCACGCCCCGCCCCCTACTCAGGGCTAGGCGTCGTCCCAGCCCCCAGCCCAGCCGGCCCCTACAAACAAACACACACACTCAAGGACAGATGCAAATACAGGTACCTTCTCCTCCAATAAGAACTCCCTCTCAAGCTCCCCTGTTTGCCGCCGCTGCTCGCAGCTGTACCGCTCCCTGGCTGGGCGGCCGCCTTTATGGGCCCCTTAATCAGCCAGGCCCCGCCCCCTACTCAGGGCTCGGCGTCGTCCCAGCCCCCAGCCCCTGCCGGCCCCTACAAACAAACAAACACACACACACACAAGGACAGATGCAAATACAGGTACCTTCTCCTCCAATGAGAACTCCCTCTCAAACTCCCCTGTTTGCCACCGCTGCTCGCAGCTGTACCGCTGCCTGGCTGGGCGGAAGCTTTTAAGGGCCCCTTAATCAGCTAGGCCCCGCCCCCTACTCAGGGCTCGGCGTCGTCCCAGCCCCCAGCCCCTGCCGGCCCCTACAAACAAACACACACACACACACACAAGGACAGATGCAAATACAGGTACCTTCTCCTCCAATGAGAACTCCGTCTCAAACTCCCCTGTTTGCCGCAGCTACTCGCAGCTGTACCGCTGCCTGGCTAGGCGGCCGCTTTTCTGGGCCCCTTAATCAGCCAGGCCCCGCCCCCTACTCAGGGCTCGGCGTCGTCCCAGCCCCCAGGCACTGCCGGCCCCTACAAACAAACACACAAACACACACAAGGACAGATGCAAATACAGGTACCTTCTCCTCCAATGAGAACTCCCTCTCAAACTCCCCTGTTTGCCGCCGCTGCTCGCAGCTGTACCGCTGCCTGGCTAGGCGGCCGCTTTTCTGGGCCCCTTAATCAGCCAGGCTCCGCCCCCTACTCAGGGCTCGGCGTCGTCCCAGCCCCCAGCCCCTGCCGGCCCCTACAAACAAACACACACACACGCACACACACACACAAGGACAGATGCAAATACAGGTACCTTCTCCTCCAATGAGAACTCCCTCTCAAACTCCCCTGTTTGCCGCAGCTACTCGCAGCTGTACCGCTGCCTGGCTAGGCGGCCGCTTTTCTGGGCCCCTTAATCAGCCAGGCCCCGCCCCCTACTCAGGGCTCGGCGTCGTCCCAGCCCCCAGGCACTGCCGGCCCCTACAAACAAACACACAAACACACACAAGGACAGATGCAAATACAGGTACCTTCTCCTCCAATGAGAACTCCCTCTCAAACTCCCCTGTTTGCCGCCGCTGCTCGCAGCTGTACCGCTGCCTGGCTAGGCGGCCGCTTTTCTGGGCCCCTTAATCAGCCAGGCCCCGCCCCCTACTCAGGGCTCGGCGTCGTCCCAGCCCCCAGCCCCTGCCGGCCCCTACAAACAAACACACACACACACACACACACACACACACACACACACAAGGACAGATGCAAATACAGGTACCTTCTCCTCCAATGAGAACTCCCTCTCAAACTCCCCTGTTTGCCGCCGCTGCTCGCAGCTGTACCGCTGCCTGGCTAGGCGGCCGCTTTTCTGGGCCCCTTAATCAGCCAGGCCCCGCCCCCTACTCAGGGCTCGGCGTCGTCCCAGCCCCCAGGCACTGCCGGCCCCTACAAACAAACACACAAACACACACAAGGACAGATGCAAATACAGGTACCTTCTCCTCCAATGAGAACTCCCTCTCAAACTCCCCTGTTTGCCGCCGCTGCTCGCAGCTGTACCGCTGCCTGGCTAGGCGGCCGCTTTTCTGGGCCCCTTAATCAGCCAGGCCCCGCCCCCTACTCAGGGCTCGGCGTCGTCCCAGCCCCCAGCCCCTGCCGGCCCCTACAAACAAACACACACACACACACACACACACACACACACAAGGACAGATGCAAATACAGGTACCTTCTCCTCCAATGAGAACTCCCTCTCAAACTCCCCTGTTTGCCGCCGCTGCTCGCAGCTGTACCGCTGCCTGGCTGGGCGGCCTCTTTTATGGGCCCCTTAATCAGCCAGGCCCCGCCTCCTACTCAGGGCTCGGCGTCGTCCCAGCCCCCAGACCCTGCCGGCCCCTACAAACAAACACACACACACACACACACACAAGGACAGATGTAAATACAGGTACCTTCTCCTCCAATGAGAACTCCCTCTCAAACTCCCCTGTTTGCCGCCGCTGCTCGCAGCTGTACCGCTGCCTGGCTGGGCGGCCGCTTCTATGGGCCCCTTAATCAGCCAGGCCCCGCCCCCTACTCAGGGCTCGGCGTCGTCCCAGCCCCCAGTCCCTGCCGGCCCCTACAAACAAACACACACACACAAGGACAGATGCAAATACAGGTACCTTCTCCAATGAGAACTCCCTCTCAAGCTCCCCTGTTTGCCGCCGCTGCTCGCAGATGTACCGCTCCCTGGCTGGGAGGCCGCTTTTATGGGCCCCTTAATCAGCTAGGCCCCGCCCCCTACTCAGGGCTCGGCGTCGTCCCAGCCCCCAGCCCCTGCCGGCCCCTACAAACAAACACACACACAAACAAGGACAGATGCAAATACAGGTACCTTCTCCTCCAATGAGAACTCCCTCTCAAACTCCCCTGTTTGCCACCGCTGCTCGCAGCTGTACCGCTGCCTGGCTGGGCGGAAGCTTTTATGGGCCCCTTAATCAGCTAGGCCCCGCCCCCTACTCAGGGCTCGGCGTCGTCCCAGCCCCCAGCCCCTGCCGGCCCCTACAAACAAACACACACACACACACAAGGACAGATGCAAATACAGGTACCTTCTCCTCCAATGAGAACTCCCTCTCAAGCTCCCCTGTTTGCCGCCGCTGCTCGCAGCTGTACCGCTGCCTGGCTGGGCGGCCGCTTTTATGGGCCCCTTAATCAGCCAGGTCCCGCCCCCTACTCAGGGCTCGGCGTCGTCCCAGCCCCCAGCCCCTGCCGGCTCCTACAAACAAACAAACACACACACACACACACACACACACACACACACACACACACACACACACACAAGGACAGATGCAAATACAGGTACCTTCTCCTCCAATGAGAACTCCCTCTCAAACTCCCCTGTTTGCCACCGCTGCTCGCAGCTGTACCGCTGCCTGGCTGGCCGGAAGCTTTTATGGGCCCCTTAATCAGCCAGGCCCCGCCCCCTACTCAGGGCTCGGCGTCGTCCCAGCCCCCAGCCCCTGCCGGCCCCTACAAACAAACACACCCACACACACACAAGGACAGATGCAAATACAGGTACCTTCTCCTCCAATGAGAACTCCCTCTCAAACTCCCCTGTTTGACACCGCTGCTCGCAGCTGTACCGCTGCCTGGCTGGGCGGCCGCTTTTATGGGCCCCTTAATCAGCCAGGTCCCGCCCTCTACTCAGGGCTCGGCGTCGTCCCAGCCTCCAGCCCCTGCCGGCCCCTACAAACAAACACACACACACACACACAAGGACAGATGCAAATACAGGTACCTTCTCCTCCAATGAGAACTCCCTCTCAAACTCCCCTGTTTGCCGCCGCTGCTCGCAGCTGTACCGCTGCCTGGCTGGGCGGCCGCTTTTATGGGCCCCTTAATCAGCCACGCCCCGCCCCCTACTAAGGGCTCGGCGTCGTCCCAGCCCCCAGCCCAGCCGGCCCCTACAAACAAACACACACACTCAAGGACAGATGCAAATACAGGTACCTTCTCCTCCAATAAGAACTCCCTCTCAAGCTCCCCTGTTTGCCGCCGCTGCTCGCAGCTGTACCGCTCCCTGGCTGGGCGGCCGCCTTTATGGGCCCCTTAATCAGCCAGGCCCCGCCCCCTACTCAGGGCTCGGCGTCGTCCCAGCCCCCAGCCCCTGCCGGCCCCTACAAACAAACAAACACACACACACACAAGGACAGATGCAAATACAGGTACCTTCTCCTCCAATGAGAACTCCCTCTCAAACTCCCCTGTTTGCCACCGCTGCTCGCAGCTGTACCGCTGCCTGGCTGGGCGGAAGCTTTTAAGGGCCCCTTAATCAGCTAGGCCCCGCCCCCTACTCAGGGCTCGGCGTCGTCCCAGCCCCCAGCCCCTGCCGGCCCCTACAAACAAACACACACACACACACACACAAGGACAGATGCAAATACAGGTACCTTCTCCTCCAATGAGAACTCCCTCTCAAACTCCCCTGTTTGCCACCGCTGCTCGCAGCTGTACCGCTGCCTGGCTGGGCGGAAGCTTTTATGGGCCACTTAATCAGCCAGGCTCCGCCCCCTACTCAGGGATCGGCGTCGTCCCAGCCTCCAGCCCCTGCCGGCCCCTACAAACAAACACACACACACACACACAAGGACAGATGCAAATACAGGTACCTTCTCCTCCAATGAGAACTCCCTCTCAAACTCCCCTGTTTTCCGCCGCTGCTCGCAGCTGTATTGCTTCCTGGCTGGGCGGCCGCTTTTATGGGCCCCTTAATCAGCCAGGTCCCGCCCTCTACTCAGGGCTCGGCGTCGTCCCAGCCTCCAGCCCCTGCCGGCCCCTACAAACAAACACACACACACACAAGGACAGATGCAAATACAGGTACCTTCTCCTCCAATGAGAACTCCCTCTCAAACTCCCCTGTTTGCCGCCGCTGCTCGGAGCTGTACCGCTGCCTGGCTGGGCGGAAGCTTT